>NC_082698.1:59454682-59523400 GCF_949987515.2 Delphinus delphis
AAGTGATGTGTATCTCTTCTAGGCTGACACAGTTAAGTAGTGGTATGCCTTCTTCATCCTCTATCCCCGTCTGCTTGGAAGACTCTGGAATGGCAGAGCCATTAGATGGAAGAGCCTAGATCCCTGAATCACTACATGGAGAAAAGCCACCCACCAACCAAAGAGTCCCCACCTTAGACTACTTACGAAAGAGAAGTAAGCTTCTACCATATATATATATATATATATATATATTTTTTTTTTTTTTTTTTTGCGGTACACGGGCCTCTCACTGTTGTGGCCTCTCCTGTTGTGGAGCACAGGCTCCGGACGCGCAGGCTCAGTGGCCATGGCTCACGGGCCCAGCTGCTCCGCAGCATGTGGGATCTTCCCAGACCGGGGCACGAACCCGTGTCCCCTGCATCGGCAGGCGGACTCTCAACCACTGTGCCACCAGGGAAGCCCAAGCTTCTACCATATTAAGCCACTGAAATTTTGAAGTTTTTTTTACAGCAGCTAGCATTACCCTAATAGACCAAGTAAGCCTAGGAGTGTCTCCAGAGTAATGGAGTCAAGTTTCTCAGAATACATGAAAAGCAAAGTCCTTTTGAAAATGAAGTAAGAAGAATCCTGTAGATAAGAAAAATATAAAATTACAGGCATTTAGGACAACATTTCAAAAGGCAGCTATGCAAACCCACATGGATCTAAGATACTTTTTAGATCTCACTGTGAGAGGAAAAATAATTCTATATCTTAAGAATCCATTCTGCAGAAGGTGATTTCTTTTAAATTGTATAACAGTAAGTGTTTTATTCTCCCTGAAAAGTACAGTTCACACTAGCAATAAAAAAGTCAAAGAAGTTCCACTGAAACAAGAAAATCAGTACAGTTAAATAACCAACTACCCTTTTAACTGTGCCCAAGGGAAGCAAGCTTTAACACTAAACCACCAAGGAATGTCTGAAGTTTAGGCCTACTTCTTGGTTGCATAGTTATGAATCACTGATGACTAATACTTGGACAGTTTTGGCTATAATCTATGTCCTAACCAAGGGTAAAATATATTTAGTAAGTGACATTCAACAAAATATTTATTGAGTACTGACTTTATGCAAGCTCTCTTAAGGGACACAATAATGTATAGGATAAACATCCCTCAAGGGACTCTAGCAGGAGAGAGAAAATAAATATATAGCTTTCACAGAAGGCGGTATGTGAAATGTGGGTTATAAAGCACTCTAGGAGAGTATTAAAAGTATAATCCTTATTTTAATAACCCAAAGACTTCTGTGATATACTGGAGGAAATGAATTTAAAGTCAACGTTTCTGTCTCATATACAACTCTGAGAGTGTAAATTGATATGATATTTTTGGATGGCAATTTGGAAATATCTATCAAAACGTGAAAATAAGCATCCCTTTCCCCTAGCAATTCCACTTCTAGGAATTTATCCTAGGAAGAAAAGGATATGTACAGGAATGTTAACTGAAAATTGTGATACAATGGAATAATACACAGCTATTAAAAATAAACAGATAACAGTAGAAAAAATATATGTAGTAACAGGGAAAGATATTCAGAATATATTATTAAATAAGAAAAGCAAGGGCTTCCCTGGTGGCACAGTGGTTGAGAGTCCGCCTACTGATGTGGGGGACACGGGTTTGTGCCCCGGTCTGGGAAGATCCCACATGCCGTGGAGCGGCTGGGCCCATGAGCCATGGCCGCTGAGCCTGCGCGTCCGGAGCCTGTGCTCCACAACGGGAGAAGCCACAACAGTGAGAGGCCCGCGTACCGCAAAAAAAAAAAAAAGAAAGAAAAGCAAGTAGTATTTGGTTAGTTTAGCATGATCTAATTAATTTATAAAGAAAAGGATATATACATACCAATATAATTAATTGGATATGTATTTATTTATATTTTTAAAATGACTAGAAGTCCACATACCAAAGTGTTAACGGTGACTAATTTGAAAGAGTGGGATGGACACAGGGATTGAAAAGGGTACTTGTAATTTTTATATTTCTGTACTTAAAAAAAATTTTTAACCATGTGTTCATATTTCTTGTACAATAAGATAGCATGTAATAAAACAGTAGTTCCCAGGACTAACTGCACTGTGAGGCTTTTTCCAGGCCCTTGTTCACAGTAGCACTTCATCTCATTCCCTGAGAACCATAGGGAATTTCTTTGGTGAGTTCCTTGAATTCCTTTGGTGAGACTGTAAGAGTTGTTTGTAGTTATGACTACCAACTAATCTGTGTGGCCCACTGTGCTTTGCTGCCTGACCTTAGCCAATTGTGGATTATCATGTCCTGCTGACTCATATGTTGGTGGTCACCGAGCTTGTAGAAGACATAGTAAAGTTCCTAATGTAGCTTAAAAAAAATGGATAATCAAGAGGAAAACCAAATATATTTTAACTGAGAATTGTACCTTCATTGGTACAGTCATAAGCCCAGTAAAGATTAAGTCTAATACCTTTTCTAAATGGTCCCTTGTTTATTTTTTACACACATCTTATATAAAAGCAGTGTAGACTACTTAAAAGTCAAAGAAGAGAAAATGATTTCCTTAAAATTCAGCTTTAACCATATTTTTCTCTTCCAAATAGATCATTTAAATTATCAAGTTAATATAACTATATTATAGGACATCTAGAAAACAGAATTGTAAGAGTGCCCATAATATCACCCCATTAATATAACTTATAATTTATATACTAGTCTTTTGCACATACAACCTTTACACATTTATAATCAGTAAACATTTTTTCAAGTTGCTTTCATGAAACATGTCATAAGCAGTTTTCCATATTTTTGTATAAGCTTTACTTATTGATTTTTTTGACTGCATAATATTATACCAAGTAGACTCCCATCCTTATTTTTCTAAATATTCCCCTAATTTTAGACATTTAGGTGGCTCTGATTTTAAATTACCAGAAATAAAATACTGCTAAATACTTCTGTGCTGATATTTTCAGGTTACCTCTTTAAGATAAGTTCCCCTACATAGAACTACTGGGACAAAATTTGTTTTAAAATTATATGGCTCTTTCTACACATTGCCACACTTAACAAAGTTTGATAGCATTTGGTTAAAAAAAAAGAACTTTTATATTTCTTTGATCACTATTGAGATTCAAAGTGTTTTCAGATTTAATAGTTCTAGCGCCCCTTTTGTAAAGTGTCTGTTTGATGTCCTATGCTCATTTATTTATTGTGGTTTTACTCTACTTTTGACCATTCTAATTTTTAAAATAGCATAGTACATTTACAGCATTTTCCACAATATGATCACTGAAATGCATTGTAGGAACCACTGCTATATATATTGCTTTTCTCTGGGAAGCTGCCATTCAGACTGAACCTCAGCACAAAAAAAGAGGCTTGTTAAAACAGTCAAGAAGCTATGTGAGATTACTTTTAGGATAAAAATATAATTTCTTATGGCCATATATTATTTAGAAACCTCATGCAGGAAAAATTTGCTACTGCTTTTCTGAAATGGTTTGTGATTTTCACCTTTAGGGGTCTTCGGTGTGATATATTATTCAAAATGTATTGACCCAAGGACTCAGACTTGGTAAACATGCTGATCAACAACTGGTAAACATGCTACATATGAAACACACATCCACCTGTTCAAATTCCCCATTAGGAACAGGATAGTTTTTTTTTTGTTTGAATTGTCAACTATTATTGTACTTTACGCCTGATGGCACACTGGGGATCAAAATGCACTATTCACAATATTACTCTTGGAAGAAAATATTAGCACCATTATTTTACTTTAGATGACAAGCTCAGGCCTGCCTTCTATTTTGTTTTCAGTGCAAATTCATGTCTCCTCCAAAGCAAGAAAGGGACAGGGAAGTAAGCACTGGAGAGACTCAGACTTTTGTTCCTGGCTTTCCCACTGACCGAATTTGTGACCTGGGGCTGTCACCTAACTTGTTGGGGAGCTTGGTTTCTGTCTCACTTCTCACAGGGGAAGAAAGGAGAGAAAAGGGATCTAAAGTGTGTTATAACTATGTCAGGTTTTGACATACCTAATTCTCAGATCTGTTAGACTGTAAAATCCTTAAGAGTTGGGATTGCATCTTCCCTATCTACAGCATCTTGCATAGTCCCTATCACAGTATAAAACACAATATGTATGAATGAATGAATGAATGAATTTATTCTATTTTACAAGAGAGGAAGATAAAGCTTTGAGAGTTTAACCATCTGAGATGATGATCTAGGGAGCAATAGATGGAAACTCAGGGCTATCTGGTTCCAAAGCTCATGTTTTGATGAGAAATACATGAGAAATCACCTTCCAGCTTTCATGTACTATTTAAGTTTTTAGAAAGTACAATTTTTAAAAAGTACTTTTAAAAGTAAGTTTTTAAGCAAGACTGGCAGGGACTTCCCTGATGGTCCAGTGGTTAAGACTTTGCCTTCCAAGGCAGGGGGTGCAGGTCCAATCCCCGGTCGGGGAGCTAAGATTCCACATGCCTCGTGGCCAAAAAAAACACAAAACAAAACATAAACAAGACTGACAGAGATGAAAGGTAATATTATTTTGACCAAAAAACTATTAAATAATGATGAGGAAAAGCCCTTAAGAGGAAGAATTTCTCTGAACTCCTGTAATAAATGATTCGCATATGCTTTGCATCCTGTTCATCTTAACAGAAGAAAGATTAATTTATAAAGCACTACAGCATGACAAAAAAGCCCATCTCGAATCTCTCTGGTTGCTTCTACGAAGAGGCAGGTTCAGTAGTGTTTGAGAGAGTTCTTTTCAGGGAGTCTGATTTTTCATGATTGTGGACCTCAGTGGGATGGGAAATATGCAAAACTGAGGAGCTGCTGGGAAACAGATTTCAAGGTCTCACTGACCAGCTTTATAGTTTGCTTTCTAAAACATAATTTTTCCTCCCTTAATTCAAAATAATTCAGGCACAATGCAGAGAAATTAACAAATTCCATTTTTAAACAACTCTCCTAAAAAGTATCAGAAAATTATTAGCTGTAGTTAATCTGATAGCTCCACAAGTTATGATACAAAACTGTGGTCATTGCTGGGTTTCTGCAAGAAGGAAGGGAGTCTGACAGAGAACATTTTTCAAGTTCTCATTATGTCTCCCCATAAAATTCTTCTTCCACTTAGAACCTGAATAGGTTTCTCTTCTGCTGTACTTACTCTGAATTCTCTTGGGGATGCCTGCCTAGGCCTCAACAATCAGCAGAACCAGCAAACTCCAAATGTTGGACTCTCTTTCCTCAGTGGATGATTGCTCCCTCTGCCGCACTTCCCAGAATCCTCCTAGAGATGCACTCTGGGAAATGTAGTTCAATCCCCAGGCATGCTGCTATGCCCTCCAACTGCAAAGTTAACCGTGGTTGTCAAAAGAACAATCTCCTAAGATCTAAATTCATAACCAGGAGAATTACTGCGGTAGTTCTAGCATTAGATCCATTTTTCAATAACAAAAAATAGTCTTTAAACCCATCCTCCTACACGAAGGCATATTTGGGGTGGGTCATGCGGAGAGGAGTATTGGGATGGGAATTCAGATACCTTTCAACCTTTCTGGATCTCTAATTCTATCTATGTCTGCTAAGTTTAGAGCTAGCTCTAAGATTTCATGAAATTCTGCCAGTTTGAAAGGACAGGACTGTGTCTAGATGTGTTTGAGCTTTTGGCAGAATGCGTCCCTTGATGAACCAGGGCAAGAAGATTCCATCTGACTGAAAGCAGTCTCTCAACAAAACTACTCTGGTGCTGTTCCTTTTTCTTCTTACTACTAAAGTTATTTGTTTACATGGAAGACAGTTTTGAAGGCCATTCTTTCAATATATATTTAATAAGTACAATATGTGCTTGGAACTGTTATGTGCACAGGATACAGCAGGGAACAAAACACATGAAAATTTCTGTCCCCATGTAACTTACATTCTAGAGGAAGAAACAAGTAAATATACAATGTGTCAGGTGGTTATAAGTGCTATTTTATATAGGGTGGTCAGCCTCATTGTTAAGGTGATATTTGAGTAAAGACCCTAAAGGATGTGAGGAAGGAGGCCAAGTGGATATATATGGGAAGAGATTTGTAGACAGAAAAAAATCAGCAGATGCCAAAGCCCTAGGGTGGAAGTGTTCCTGGCAGGTGTGAGGGAAGGCTAGGACAAAGCATGGTGGTCAGAGATGAGGTTAAAGAGTAGCCAAGCACCAGATCACCTAGGGCCTTGTAAGTCTTACAATTCTTATAGAGCCATTGTAATGCTTTCGGCTTTTACTCTGAGAAGATGTGATATTACAGAACAGTTTGAGCAGGAGAGTGAGATGATTTGACCTACATTTTATTTAAAAAAATTTTTTTTTAGCTTTTTTTAAAAGTTATTTATTTATTTTGGCTGAATTGGAGTTTTTGTTGCAGTTCGTGGGCTTCTCATTGCGGTGGCTTCTCTTGTTGCAGAGCATGGGCTCTAGGCATGCGGGCTTCAGTAGTTGCAGTGCATGGGCTCAGTAGTTGTAGCTGGCGGGCTCTAGAGCACAGGCTCAGTAGTTGTGGCACACAGGCTTAGTTGCTCCACGGCATGTGGGATCTTTCCAGATCAGGGATTGAACCCGTGTCCCCTTCATTGGCAGGTGGATGCTTAACTACTGCGCCACCAGGGAAGTCCCTTGACCTACATTTTAAAAGAGTCACTCTGTGTGTGATTAGACTGTAGGGGATAAGAGTTATTAAATCCTGAAGTCATTGTTAATATGTACCTAGGTTACGTGGGAAGGAAGAGTAGTAGTTCTGGATAGTTGACCAATTATTTCTTTTGGATCTTACTATCAGCACATGAACCCAAGGTTTTTATTAGATTGATTCATTAGCCTTAAGGAAGGCACAGATAATTTGAGGGAAATAAGATATAAAGTCAGAGAATTCCAAACAAATGGGGAAGAATGCTTAGAGAAAGTGAGGGCTCTAATAATTTTTTTAAATCAAAATAACTGTATTTTTGATCAATTAAGTGTTAAGTGCTATAATAATAAAAAATAGTGCTATGGTCTGAATGTTTCCATTCGCCCCCCAAATTCATATGTCAAAACCCTAATGCCCAGTGTGATACTCTTAGGCAGTGAGGACTTTGGGAGGTGATTATGTCATGTGGATGGAGCCATTAGGAATGAGATGAATGCCCTCACATAATAGGCCTGAGAGAGCTCCCTTGCCCCTTTTACCACATGAGGACACAGCGAGTAATCTGCAACTTGGAAGACGGCCTTCCAAGGACCTGACCATGCTAGCACCCTGATCTTGGAATTCCAGCTCCAGAACTGTGAGAAATAAGTTTCTGGTTTTTTTGTAAGCCACCTAGTCTGTGGTATTCTGTTATAGCAGCCCAAACAGACTGAGACAAATAGCTAAGATTAATTAAGCATTTACTGTATTCAGGCACTAGGCAAAGTGTTTCACATATTTATCATTAATCCTCACATCCTAAAAGATACATATTATTATTTATACTTTACAGATGAGAAAACAGAGGCTTAGAAAAGTTACATAACTTGTCCATATTTACACAGCTAGTAAGTAGAAGAGCTGGATTTTTTTTTTTTTTTTTTTTTGAAGAGCTGGATTTTAACCCAAGCCTATCTGACTCCAGACAGACCTTGTGTCTTTGACTACCGTAATGTACTATAGGCTTGGGTTATATCTGACTGGGTGTGGGGCAGGGAAGCTCAATAAAAATATTGGAAAATATTGGAATGATGGAAATAATCTCATATTCATAAATTGGAAGACTTAATTTTGTTGAGATGACAATATTCCCCTAATTGATCTACAGATTCAATGCATCCCTGTCAAATCACAGGTAGCTTGTTTTCACAAGCAACAAAAGAGAAAATAGGACTTCACCAAAATTTAAAACTTTTGTGCTGCAAACAGTACCACCAAGAACTTGAAAAGACAACCTACAGAATAGGGGAAAAATGTATTGCCAGTCATATATTTGATAAGGGACTTGTAACCAGAATTTGTAAAGAATACTTATGACTCAGTAATAAAAAGATGAATAACTGGATTTTAAAATGAGCAAAGGATATGAATAGACATTTCTCCAAAGAAGATACAAAAATGACCAATAAGTACATGAAAAGATGCTCAACATCATTAGCCATCAGGGAAATGCAAATCAAAATTACAATGAGATAGCACTTCATACCCACTGAAGTGGCCACATGGAGAAAATCCTCATATACTGCTTACAGGATTGTAAGTGGTGTAGCTGCTTTGGTGAACAGGTTGGCTGTTCCTCAAACAGTTAAACATAGAGTTACCAAATGACCCACCAGTTCCACTCCTGGGTATATATTCAAGACAACTGAAAACATATGTCCACACAAAAACTTGTACACGAATTCTTATAGCAGTATCATTCAAAATAGCCCCAAAGTAGAAACAGTCCAAATGTCCATCAACTGATGAAGGGATAAACAAAATGTAATATATCCATAAACAGTATTTTATTTGGCAATATAAAGGAATGAAGTACTGATACATGCTACAACATGGATGAAGCACGAAACATTATGCTAAGTGAAAGAATCCATTCACAAAAGATCACATACTGCATTTATATAAAATGTTTAGAATGGGCAAATCTATAAAGGTAGAAAGTAGCTTAGAGGTTGCCTAGGGGTGGGGATGGGGGAAATGTTGGAGGAGAATGGGGAGTGACTGCTAGTGGAAACAGAGGTTTGTCGTTGTTGTTTTGGAATGATAAAATGTTGTAAATTTGATTGTGGTGATGGTTGCACAATTCTGTGAATCCACTAAAGATCACTGAATTGCACACTTTAAATGGTAAGTTATGTTATTTGAATTATAGCTCAATAAAGCTGTTAAAAATATTCAACCAAATCATTAATTATGTTAAACAATTATAGTACATGTTTAATAAATACAACAAATATGGTGTAGGTAGCTGTAATCTTCATAGATTTTTTAGGTCATAAGGTAAAAATTTTCTTTCCTAGGGCATGCTTAAGTTCAAAGCAATGGCTTTATTTACTCACATAATAACTTAATACCATATACTCTTTTTAAATTTATTTATTTATTTATTTGGCTGCACCAGGTCTTAGTTGAGGCACACGGGATCTTCATTGCCGCATGCAGGATCCTTGTTGCTGCATGCGGGATCCTTAGTTACGGCAAGTGGGAACCTTAGTTGCGGCATGCGGGATCTTTAGTTGCGGCATGCGGGCTCTCACATGCACCATGCGGGATCTAGTTCCCTGACCAGGGATGGAACCTGGGCCCCCTGCATTGGGACTATGGAGTCTTAACCACTGGGCCACCAGGGAAGTCCCCATATACTCTTTTTTTTTTTTAACCTCTTTATTGTAGTATAATTGCTTTACAATGCTGTGTTACTTTCTGCTGTATAACAAAGTGAATCAGCTATACGTATACATATATCCCCATATCTCCTCCCTCTTGCGTCTCCCTCCCACCCTCCCTATCCCACCCCTCTAGGTGGTCACAAAGTACCGAGCTGATCTCCCTGTGCTATGCGGCTGCTTCCCACTAGCTATCTATTTGACATTTGGTAGTGTATATATGTCCATGCTACTCTCTCACTTCATCCCAGTTTTCCCTTCCCCCTCCCCGTGTCCTCAAGTCCATTCTCAGTGTTTGACCAGTTATAGGAATGGATATTAGGATGTAGGGGAACCTGAGCAAACTTGGAGAGAAATTGCAGGTTCATTCTGTAAGCAGGCTTACAGCTGGATATTGTCTCATTTCATGTGAGACAAGAAATAGATCTTAGCAAACAGGTTAGAAACCTGTTAGAAACCTCATGGTTTCATGAGGGCCCCTGAAATAAAATGAGCCACTGGCAAAGAGCCCTGTGTGTCTGCATAGCCAGTGGTGTCATATACACTGGGAGGTCCTTATGCTTCTCTTCAAGAGCAAAGTACAATAGGTTTCCTTCTCTTCCACCTCCCCAAATATGGAGTAATGTTTAGCACACAGCAGGGAATAGAACCAAGACTAAAGGCCATATTCAGCTGGAAGACAAGATGAAACAGGACAATTAGGGTATACCAAGGTAAAAATTAATTTGAATACATGATTTTGTTAGTATAATGCAGTCACTAGACTGTGTGTTTCTATTTCCTGTTAATTGAGCTCTTACTCTCTTTGCTTTAATTCTTTCATTTAAAAAAATTTTTTTTAAAATTTTTACAACTACTTCTGGGGCATTTTACTGAGTCACTAGCAATTCTATCAGAAAGTTGGCAAAGTTAAAAAAGAAAAAGATAGAAAATTGTCATTTTCATTATCAGTTAAAAGGTTCAGCAAAAGGCTTTCAATAGTGGGTTATAACTATAGCTAACTTTCATTTCTCTAGTGTCTTGTATAGTGTCATCTTTACCCCAATATCCAGAGGGGTTCTAAGTATAAGACAAAGTGTACACTGTGTGGTTATATTCCCAAAGTAATTTTTTCTGTTACCTAATCTAGTGATTATTTCACTTTACAGGCCTTAGTTAGAGATATCCCTAAAGCTCTAATATTTTATAATGTAAGGATTATCCAAATAGATGGTCATTAAGTTTTCAATGTTGGATGAAAAGAATTTGGACATTTCCCCTGATTGACAGTATCCATATGTTCTGTATTCCTATATCACAATGGAAGCTTAGGAGGTAGTTGTTAGCAGTTATCTATTGTCACAATAATGCTTCATAGCAAACAACCACAAAATCATAGAGGCATAAAACAAGGGTTTATTACTCACATACCTGGAGTGATTGGCTAGGTGCTTCTGCGGATCCTGATCAGGCTCATTTACGTGTCTAGGGGTGGTGCACTGTTGGATAATCTAGAATGTTCTTGGCTGGGACACTGGGGGTGAGTTGGCTGTGCTCCATGTGTCTCTCATTTTCTAGCAAGCTAGCATGGGGATATTCTTTTGAGAGTGATGGCAGAGGGTAAAAGCAGAAGTGGAAATATGCGAGTCTCTGCCTGCATGACAGTCAAAGCATATTATATGGTCAGGCCCAGAGTTACAATAGGACGGTATTACAAGATTTCATGGCAAAAGTTGTTGTTAGGGGTTTAGGTCAACTACAGAGTTATAGGGAACAGTCTCCAAGAGATCACTCTCACTTCCAATACCAACTGCAAGTTCAAGGGGTTTCGAAAACCATTCTCAATTTTGATAGAAGGACTCACAAAACTCACTGAAAGCCATTATACTCGTGGTTATGGCTTATTACAGGATAAGAATACAGATTAAAATCAGCCAAGGGGAGAAGCGTATAAGATGAAGTCTAGGGAAGTACTAAATGTGGAGCTTCCATTGTTCTCTCCTCATAGATTCAGGATGCATTATTTTTCCAGCAACAGTATGTGACAATACATATAGGATGTTGCTAACCAGGGAGACTCACCCGAGTGTTGGTGTCCAGAGTTTTACTAGGGATCCGTCACCCAAGGCCTCCACCCTAAATCACATTGTTGGTCTTTGTGGTGTGGCCACCCCCTACTCTAAATCACACTGTTATACTATCCCCTGTGACCTAAGCCCCTCAGGGAAGCAGACACTCCTATCAGACATGAGATTACCTCCCAGAAAATGGCAAAAGCCAGACCTCATTTTGGGCGAGGTAAAATTTTTTACTGTATAGGAAGTAGGGAAGTAGGGAAGAATTGGGATATAGGAAGTAGGGAAGAATCGGGACTATTAGTGCAATCAATCTGCCACAGTAGCTCTATTAAAAGCATTCCTTAACTTGGTATAGGATAGGAAGCAGTGTTCTTTAACTTCAGGATTGGCTTAAGAACTAACATTAACCATAGACTGCTTATAGATGCTGTAAGTAAGCATCCTTGTCTTTACCTCTTATACTTATTAAGATTAGGACTAATTGTTCCATTTCATAATTTTTTAAAGTCATTGAAACAGGTATAAAACACACGAAGTTGGTTCTATGATTAAAAAACAATAACGAAGCAAAACCTCACAAAATTTTATACTATACAGCATGCACTGATGGTTACTCATATTAATACAGTACTTCATACTTTCCCAAGAAACTTTCAAAACAGCTATCTCAATTGATTCTCATAATGTCTTTGTGTGGTTGATAAGGCAAATTTTATTATGGCCATTTGGTGGATGAAGAAATTTCAGCATAAAAGTTAAAGGGATTCACTGAGGGACATCTTGCTGAACTGTTAATGGTGCACAAGAACCTGGGCTCACTGACTCTATCAGTGTTCCTTCCAAAATAAAAGTGTTTCTTCTGACAAATACTATAATTCTGTGACTGAATGAATTCTGAGTCCTAAACTCTTGAGTCTTGCTTCACCAAGTAAAGATTTCTGGCATTCTTGTCTGGTTTGTTTGAGCTCTTGACAAGTTTTTTGGGTCAAAGAAATGCATGGACTGGCCAAGCCCTACAAATCTTTCTGACAGCCAAGTCAGATGCTGTTTGTTTATACACGGAAGCATTCTTCTGAAATATAACTTATTTTTTTCAGTGAAATATTTTTAAAATTTGTATCCATTTCCTATCCTTGACAGATAGCTGTTGGATATTCCCCTGCAAACTATAGCATTTGAAAATATTTAATATTTAGGACTCAAGCTATTTATATTCAATGAGTTATACATTGCTAAGGAAAGATACCAGGAAATGGAAACAGAGGAGCAAATGGAGTCTGATACAGCTTTCATGCTATTCGTAAGTTTCACAAACAAAATAAATAACTCTTCCTTAATCACCAATATATTTCCAATACCTGATACAATGCCTGGCCTATTGTAGGTGCTCAGTAAATAATTGTTGAATGAATGAATAAGTAATTAAAATAGGCCTCCAGTTACAGCCGTTGCTTGGCAGAAGGCAGTACTCTCCTGACATCATTGTTTTCCTCTTGGAAAACAACTACATTTCCTTTGGGAATTAGAAATTTGGCTCAAAACCAGAGAACAGTTAACAGCTGAGTTGGAGCCTTCTCCACAATGACTCATAATCATGTAGGGTACTACATCAGTTAAGATGTGTTTGGTTACTTGCAACTGAGATTTGAGAAAATACAAATTTAATTTGCTTAAACACTAAGGAAACTTATTAGCTTGCATAGCTAAAGCACCCAACTGTAGTTCAGGGCTCAGATACCACTCGATTAAAGTTTTACTCAGCTTCTCTCACCTCTGACCTACTTCGTGTGCTGTCTTTGTCCTCAAGCTGGCTTCCATCATGGTTGAAGAATGGCTGCCAGATCTTAGGGCAATTTACTTTCTTGTTTCTATCCAGAGAGTATGTCCACCCTCAGCCTTGAAGCAAAAGTATTGGTCTTCACTCTGTTTGGGTCAGTTTAGGTTATAATCCCCACTGTCTGAGCCCCTAACCAAACGATTCCTGAGGTCAAAGGAATGTCTTGAATTGATTGGGACTTGGGTTAAGTGCCCATCCCTAGACCAGTCACTGTGGCAAGACAGATTGTCATATTACTGATGTGAATCAGATTTATTAGGGTGGGGCCACCCCGGATTTTGGAGAAAAGTTTCTTGGATCTGCAGTTTGATATATTTTATCATTTTTGGAATGTTTTCTGCCATCATCTCTGCAAACATTTCTAAAGCCCCATTTTGTCTTTCTTCTTCTGAGACTCCGGCTACATAAACGTTGGATTGTTTGATATTGTTCCACAGCTTTTGGATATTCTGTTCTATTTGCTTTTCACTTTTTTTTTTTCTGTTGACATGTTGGTTTGGATGACTTGATCTTCTTTTCTCAGCTGTGTCAAGTAACCAATGATTTCATCAAAAGAATTATTCGTCTCTGAATATCACGGGATTTTTTTTCCCCTAGCATTTCATTTGATTAATTCTTTTTTTATTTTTTAATTTAAAATTTTGGGGAGGATTAAAATAATACTAGTTGTTGAAGAAATAAATGAATGAGTGAGCAAAATTCAAGTTAGGCCTCAATTCATTGGATTATTTGTTGTAGTTTTCATCTTTCTACTGAAATTTCCCATTTGTTCAGGCATGCTGTTCACTTTTTTTTTTTTTTGCTAGTTAGTTTGAAGTCCTTATCTGATAGTTCCAACATCTGGCTTATATCTACGTCCATTTCTGTTGACTGCTTTATCTCCTGAAAGTGGGTTTTTAAATTTGTTTCTTTGTTTCCTGTGTCTAATGGGTTTCCAATGAATGCTGGACATTGTGTGTAGCGCAGTACTGTTTTCCGGTTAAGTCGTGCCCACACGTTGCAATGAACATACCTCTTCTGTCAGGTTCTTAATGTGGGGGGGGTGAGGGGGGCGTCTCAATCTAATTTAGGAGTTGACCTGGGCTGAGGCTTTGTTGTTGCTATAGTTACTTTCATTACAGCACAGATTTCACATTCCTTTAGGAGGAAGGTGCTGTGCCCTTGTGCTTACTTAGTGTGGGGCTCATGTGCCAGAGCGTTTTTCTGTGTTCCTGCTTCCAATTGTCCCTGCATTCTTATGCCTTAGCCCTCTTTCTCTCCACTCTCAGCATTAGACTGTGTGTGTGTGTGTGGAGATTCTGTTGTCCTGGTCCAGTCTCAGTCTTAGGCAGGCCCTGTGTGCCTGGGCCTTGGGAGGTGGGACTTTTTCAGTCTCTCTTGAAAGGCAGCCACCTCAGCCTTTTATCTATGGTTGGTCTTGGGCAAGAGTTTCCTGCTTTTTCTTCAGCAGTAGTAGAACTCAGCTTGTTATCAGTGTCGGACCCAGGGTCCAAGAGGGTTTCCTGCCTCTCCCCCAAGAATAGAGGGTTGTCTTATAGTTTCTCCACCCACAAGGAATCTTCAACCTGTGCCCTGGGAGCCAAAGGGTTTGCTGCCACTTATGCAGTGGCTTAAGGCTTTTGCTTTGTAAGATAGAAGAGCCTGAGGAAAAATGTTTGGGGGGGAGGTTTTATGTCCAATTCCTAGCTGCCCGCAATTTCCTCCTTTACTCCTGTACCATCCAGTGGAGCTCTATGATCTCCTGCCCTGTTCCCAGTCTTTCATCTGAGCACCACTAAGCTTGTGGGAAGAACTAGCGAGTACAATCTCCCCTTGTGCCTGAGGCTCCCAACTGACAATACTTGGATTTCAACAGTTTGTTAAAATTTTTCCTGAGTTTTTTCTTACTCTGCAAAGGGCTAAACTTTGTGTTCCATTTCTCCTTGGAACTCAGGTTACTTGGTTGCTTTGCAACCTCAGCTGTATGATATGCTCAAGAACATTTATGATTTTGTAGATTATCTGCCTTTTTTCCCATTGTAAACGTGGAAGCAAAATTCCTTTCAGTTTTTTACATCCTAAGCAGAAGTACAAGTCACACTGAAACTGAAAGGCTGGACAATTTGGGAAGTCTTAATAAGGTTGGTAAAGGGAGGAATGAATACTAGGTAGGCATCCCACAGTGTCCATTCCAGGTAAAAATATAATTAATAAATACAATTCTAGTAATAGGTTTTGTAAAGGAAAAGTTTGGCTGGCTTGTTTAAGCAGTATGTATTGATAGGTTAAGAGAGGCTAGGTAATGCTACGGTTACAAACAACTCTAACCTTTAGTAAGTTTACATTATAGAAGTTTATTTTTCACTCAAGCTGCATATCCAGTGGAGACTGTCAAACCAGTGGAGAGTTTAGGGCTCTGTTCATTGTAGGAACTCAGAGACCTGGACTGATGAAGATTTCATCTTGATACAGGCTTCCAGGGTAACTGCAACAGTGGGAAGGGAACATGGTGAAACACTTTCTGACTTTCAAACATGTTGCTTTCATTGGCCAAAGCAAGTTAGCCACAACTAACTTCAAAGACAGTGAAGAGCAGACCTTTCTGTCTGGGAAGAGAAAAGCCCTAGAATTATTTGGTGAACAACACTAATGAACGCCATGGGGAGGTAACTTTACCTTCCCAACTAATAGCAGAAAGATACATGCAGTTAATATATGGTTGACTCAAGGTGAGCAGAACTAAATGTAAAGAAATCACAGATTAATTTTAAATTAGAACTGCAAGTAGATAGAAAGTCAGAATTTTAGCCCTTATATCAGTTCCTGTAGTGATGTGGAAATCTGCTTAATATTGACAAACTGGTTAGTAGTTGGCAGAGTAAGTCTGTAGCCTATGATGGTCTCTGCCACTTCAAATCCATTAAGATTTAGAATCAAATTCTTTAGTTTCTCTACAAATTCAGCTCACTTTCCCAACTTCCTTATTTTGGTTGTTGTTACCACTATTTGTCCAGTTTTCCAAACTAAAGACCCTGGCACAATTTTTATGTAACTCATATGTCCTGCCTTATGAGGGTACAAGATGAGGAGTTCACATGCCTTTTAATATTAAAATTAGAGGTCTTAATGCTCCTATTGTGCTTATTGAGAGAAGATCTTTCTTCCTCTCTGGAGTCCTCTTCCTCAGACAATTCCCATGATTTCAAGAATGCTTATCTGGTGTAAAGGGTCTGTCCTAATAACTACATTCACCTCTAGGAGAGAACAGTGGGAAATTTACTCAGACCCTTGAGAAATGTCAGAGTCTTCAGCCACTGTTTCAGTCGTGATCATATACATAAGTTTATCAGTTTCTTATTGCTGCTATCACAAATTACCACAAACCCGATGGCTTAAACAATACAAATTTATTATCTTACAGTTCTGTAGGTCAGAACTCTGACAGTGGTCTCATTGGGCTAAAACCAAAAGTATTGTCAGGGCTGCATTCCTTTCTGGAGGCTCTAGAGGAGAATCCAGTTCTTTGCCTTTTCTACTTTCTAGAGGCTCCCCATGTTCCTTGGCTTATGGAGCCCCTCTCTCCATCTTCACATCAGCAACATATCAAATATCTCACTTTGCTTCCATCCTCACATCTTTCTCTGATCAGAGCCAGGAAAAGTTCTTAGCTTTAAAAAAATCCATTTAATTAGATTGGGCCCACCTGGATAACCCAGGCTAATCTCCCCATATAAAGGTCCTCAATTTAATTATACCTGAAAATTTCTTTTGCCATGTAAGGTAACATATTCACAGGTTCTAGGGATTCAGATGTGGCCATTGAGGGGCCATTATTCTGCCTGCTACAGTGAGTGTCCCTATTGAGGCCACATGATGGAGGTGGTCTGGCTACCCCATTGCAGCCACTTTCCTCAGTGCCACAGTGACAGGATATTAGTGACTGGAATGGTTGCTAGTCTCAGCTGCATTCTATAATACCTCATCTCTTGACTTTCATGTCCTTACTCAGGATTAAAGAGTAAGTCCCTATCACTCCTAGTTCTAAGACCCACCTTATGTCAAGTGACATGGAAAACTCATATTTTTTTACATTGTGTTTTTACTTTGTTAACGATAAATAATGTAATTTTACTTCACTGTTTAAAATACCTCAATGCCTTTCCATTGTACTTGTTACAGTACTAAGCAGTCCCAGCTGATTGAGCCTTCACATACCGATCACACCAGTTTCTCCCTTGCTTATTGCACTACAATCACACTGAATTTCTTTTAGCTTCTCAAATGCACCAGGTCTTTTCCTGTCACACGATTCTCACACATGCTCTTCTCTCTCTTTAGATTGTTCTTATTCACACACTTCGGCTGGCTAACACAGGTCTCAGTTTATGTCAGTTCTTCAGAGACACTTTCCCTCTGTTATGAATCTAAATTATGTCCTTCCTATTATGCTTTTTCATAGCATCTTGTCATTTGCCTTTGTCACATTTGTTTATTTACTTATTTATTTATTTAAGTGTATTGTCGGTTTCCGTAAAAGGACTCCAAGTTCTGTGACAGCAGGAGACGTACCCGGCATTTAGCATTATTTGGGTCATATAGGAAAGTATTTATTGGGTGAATGAATTCCCACTGCCACAAGTGTAGGTTTTAACTCTATCCAATAAGTTTATAAATGCTTTAAAAGCAGAGAATGTCTAATTAAAGTTTGACCTTCCACAGCCCAGTAGGCAGTGTCTTGGACACAGTGGTAAGCCTTCCATAAATATTTATTCAATGAATCGTGAACTACTAATCTAGATGCCACTTTCTTCTAATTCACATAGCATAATATTTCTAAAATATTGCCTCCATCATCTTAATCCCCTGGTAAAAAACCTATCCACCATTACCTATTTCATCAAATTTAGCTTTATTCACTCTTCTCACTATCAAGTTTATTTTATTTTAATTAATTAATTAACTAATTTCCAGAGAAGGAAGGATTTATTAATATTACTTGCAGCAAGTAAGGAGAACACTTGCTTTCCCAAAGCAGTGTCTCCAAGTATGTAGTATTTTATAATCCTCACAACACATTCAACACTTATTCACTCTCTCCAATAATTTCTAATTGTTTCATATGTATGAGTGCCTTCAATAAAAGGGTCTATGTCTTCTGTTTTCGCTGCCTTTTTTGTTGGGCACACAACAAAAGTGCTCAATGTCAAGGGAAGAAACCATCATTCAAAATGTGAAATAAAACGTTGATTTATTACTTTCTATGTGTAGAAAAGCACTATGCTTGTTTGACTGTCCCTCTGCTGATCTTATCTTGTTTTTGTGAAAGACACAGTTCAGGGATTGGCTGACTTTCAAAGGTGAAAGTGGGTTGACGTCTGCTGTGGAAGCATGATTACTCTGCTGGAGAGACTGTTGACAATTGGCTGAATTTCAGAGATGTGCTCACTAGAGTAAAGCTGTTGCTGTTTTGGCTAACTTTAAAAAGTGGGAGGCTGTCCCTGACTGGCTGGTTTTTCAGAAGATTGTTCATAGAGTTGAGCAGCCATTTATCTATTAATTTAGAATCACTTCTGCTCATTAGTTGTTACTGCGGCTACATAATAGGCTTTTCCTAAGAATATAGGACTTTCAATATTTCTTAAAGAAATATTTATTGATTGATTAATTTTTCAGATGTAAAAGAAGAGATTGAATGGTGGTTTACCTCCACTCTAATGTTTGACCATTCAGAGGGGAGTCATGTCATTCTTTTTCTACTCCCCAAGGTATTTGCTGTTTTCATTCTAACTAAGCAGGGATGATAGTGTTGAGTAGTCATATGTAGATTTGATACGAAGTGTCCTTTTTGGGCAACCAAATGATATTGATAGGGATAGGTTAGAAGTTTCTTTCAGCTTCACAACTCATGACTGATAATGTCACGTAAAGTTTTAGGATTGTTGTCACATTTCGGAAAATTTCAAATAATTTTATTTGTATGACTTAATAGAGTTCAGGGCACATCAGTTTTCTTTAAACTGATGACATTCTAACCAGCTTGTTGTGGATAGCCTCATTAAATTCTGACAAAAAAGGACTTACTTTTATTGGCTAAGCATTGATAAGCACTAAATCTTTAATTTTAAAATGTATACATCCAATAATTTGGAAGAATTTCTCACAGATTAGCTTTAGGCTCCCAAAGTTTTAACTTAGCTTCTCCACCACTATCCATATTTTTTTTGTTGTTTTTGTGGTACGTGGGCCTCTCACTGTTGTGGCCTCTCCCGTTGCGGAGCACAGGCTCCGGACGCGCAGGCTCACTGGTCATGGCTCACAGGCCCAGCCGCTCCGCGGCATGTGGGATCCTCCCGGACCGCGGCACGAACCCGTGTCCCTTGCATCCGCAGGCGGACTCTCAACCACTGCGCCACCAGGGAAGCCCTCTCCATATATTTTTGATGCTAGAACACAGGACACATTCAAATAGCTATATGGTGTCTGGCCCTGTACCTTTGTTTTACAGTGCTGGGTGGGTCAGTACAATGGGTGGTAGTACATTCTTGGATGCCACTCCTACACTGGGACAGCTGAAAATATCTTAACTATACCTAGGAATGACTGTGAATTACAAAAATATATCCCACTAAACTCAAGCCAAATGTATTCTAACTCAAGTTCCCTACAGTTAAATTATAAAAATGCCGTCTAGCCACTCCAACACCACTAGACAAGGGGAAGTGTGATGTAGGGAAAATCAGTGAGGAAAGAATTAGAAGTCTAAAGATTGCCATTAAATTTTTTACTTTCACAAATTTTACAAAAGCATATGAACGTGTGAGCGTATTGTTAGGGCCCCTTCCAGGGTCTTGGAAAGGGCTAGTGCAAATGAAGTCCCCTGAAAATGAAGCTTTCTTAGCTTCACAGTAAATCTGCCTCAAGGTCTGGAGCCATTTTATTTACAGGGTAAAATGCAATTTTCAGAGTCTGCTCTATATAGGGCCAATGGATACGTTGATTCTAGCTCCACTTGAGACCAAGATTTAAAGAAGAGATCTTTGCCTCGTTTGTGTCAAGGGCTCCCTGCTGTTTGTTTAGACTAGTGGTTCTCAAACCCTTTGGTCTCATAACCATTTCACACTCCTAAAAAGCACTGAGGACTCCAAAAAGCTTTTACGTGGATAATACCTATCAAAATTTACTGTATTAGGAGTTAAAACAAACATGTAAAATATTTATTTATTCATTTAAAAATAATAAATCTGTCACATGTTAAATAACATAGTTTTTAATGAAAAATAACTATTTTCCAGAGCAAAAATAATTTAGTGAGAAGAGTGGCATTATTTTACATTTCTGCAAATCTCTTTAATATCTGGCCTAATAAAAGATTCTCATTCTTATGCATGCAATATCTTTAGAGTGAAAAAGGCAAATAAATTTTTAGTATGAAATAATTTTGCCCTGTGAACCCCCTGACCACACTCTGAGAACTGCTGATTAGCGGTTCACTATATTTATCACTGTATTTAATTTCTGGTTGCCTACTCTTCCCCAAGTACCCTGTCTATGACTATTTCTGTATCTGTATAATCAACTCCACCTCCTAGATAAGAGTTAAATTTTAATTATTGCTGTGCTTTTTAGCATTCATGGAAAACTTTAGAAACAATTTTTTTTCACACACACACACTGTATTTTATTTTTACAAGAGATAAATAAACTGACCCCAAGCATTGTAAATGGATGACAACAACAAAAGCAACAATGACTGCAATTACCAAACACGAAACACACTCACACTATGTCATAATATTGACATTCAGTCCAGTAATCCTCCACTGTAACAGCTCCTTTACTTTGCAGTGAAAATTGATTTGTATATTTTTTGCCTCTGAGTCCTTGTGGGATTTTTTTTTTTATTATTCAAACAGAAAGTCACAAAAATTATAATTATCCTCATCAGTTCACTCAGTCCCATGTAATTAATTTTTTTATCTTGATCTTTTGTTAGCACTTTTATGAATGCATCAGTTTTCCATTAGAGTTCTGAAAATGCTTATTCATTCAGTTCAGCAGTAGAGTCAGTTACCAGAAACCTGTACTTGTCAGAGTCTTTTCCATGAATTCCTTGAAGATGAAACGCTTTTATAGGAACATTTTTGCAAAAGCATCAGAGTACACCCAGAACTGTCTGTAAATGACAAAAGACTTAAAAATGACCACGGTTAAAGATTTGATGAAAGTTCATAATAATGCAATTGACAAGGAAATTTAGTTACTTCTGAGATATACATTTTAAAGTAATAACTAGAATTATGACTTATAACATTTTAATGACTAACAAGTCTTAGAGAAGTCTTTCTTCCCCTTCACTGACAAGGGAAAAAATATCTCCTACATTGTCTGCTCCCTGATAGTAAGGTTTTCTTCTTTCAGGATTATAATGACTAAGGCAAATATTAGACTAAACACAACACTGGGTTCCTTATATGCTACAACACCATCTAATGCTTACCAAGCCCTTTCTGTGTGCTAGGCATGGGCTAAGTGCTTTACGTACATTATCTCATTTAATTCTCACAACAATGAGGTAGGTACTGTGAGGTACCTACCGTCATTTTCATTTTGCAGATGAGGAAACTGACATACAGAGAGGTTAATGCCCAAAGTTTTACGGGACTGAGCCGTAAATTGAACCCAGAAAATCTCTGGAGTGCGCAGTCTATTATCTACTGTTAAAATATAAAAATGGGCGATAGAGCAAGATTCACATAAAAAGAGTGTAGGTGAGAGAGGGAGGTTAGTAAAGCAAAAAGCCTCAGGGCCAAGACAGCTGAGATATCAATACAGGATGTAGTGTTATTTTCCACCCGATCCTTCTTTTCTGCTTTATTTCCTACGCTTCCATGTTCCTCTTCTCAAATTTAAGCTATTTCCTTGCTGGTGGTTTCGTCGTTCAGGCCTGACTGGGGCTGATCCCGAAATTCAGGCGCTAAACAACCTGTTGAAAGAAGCGGGGCAAATCCGAGGTAACCACGGTGACGGCGGCTTGGCGAGAACCCCGCGCAGGCGCATTACATCCCAGGCGCGACCGCCGGCCCCTCCTCTGGGCCTCAGACTCCACCAGCTGGTGGGGAGTCCTGGGCGTGGGGCGTGGGCCGCGGGTAGGGGCGGAGAGGGCCCGGGCTGGGCGCCTGCGCAGACGCCGGGACGCTGGTGTGATCGAGCTCACGTAGCGAGGGTTGCAGACGCCTCCTCCTCAGCGCAGCCGTCGCAGCCTGGAGGTTATAAAAGGGCTAACTGGCTCCCTCTGCTGCCCAGTCGCGCCGCCAGCGGGCTGAGGGAAAAGATTAGGTAGCCGGCCGAGCGCAGGCGACCGGGGACTGAAGAACGCGCAGCCCTCCCGTGCCACTTCCCAGGTGAGACGCTCCTCCGACCTTGGGGACTGAGGCTTAAATCCTTGGGCAGCCATGGTCCTTCTCGGGTGGCTCTGGTGGTCTGGTCCCTGCCCCCTCTCGTGGTATGGCTCGGGGGCAGGGGGAGGCTCCCCCAGTTTACTACTACTGGCTCAGTACCGTCTCCCCTGGAGACTCGGCCCCTCGCCCTGCGCCCCGCGTCTCCTGGGTGCCCCAGAGGCTCTTCTGCCCTCCTCCGTGCTCCTCTTCCCACCGCCTCCCAGGTTGGCGCCCCCGACTGTTGGGGCTGCGGCAGCATCAGTCTCCGCCCCGGGGACCAGCACTTTCTTGAATATTCCTTCCTGAGGAGGAATCACCCTGTTGAGTTTTCCGAGCTCCTCTCCTACCTGGTCCTGCCTAAAAAGCTAAGGAGTACGCGAGGGTTTTCGGCCTCCACAGCAGCAGATGGTTAGCGTGTGGCAATGGAGAGCGGTTTTTAAAGCTTATAGCTGACGGGGAAGCGCTCGGGCATTTTTATCCTGCCGAAGAGTCGTGGGGTCTGGGAAGAGGACCTACCCGCGGAAGTTCAGGCTTTACTCATCTGTTGCGCGCAGCGGTGCTGCCGGAGCAGCTGGAGGTAGCCCCGGGCGGCGAGTTTCGGGCGGCTGGGTTGAGGAAGTCGGCTGTCAGATCCTCCAGTCAACTGGGAAGCTAGTCTTCTTCCTTCCTTCTTCTGCCACATAAATTTTTTAAAGGCACATGAGCTTCTCCCCTCCCCCTCTCTTTCTCTCCGCCAAGTTTGCTGCTTTTAAAAGTCCACATCAGTAAATGGAATTCTTTGGCTGTGTGAGAACTTTGAATTACGTGGATGGACCCCAGCTGTATGTTTTAAGGGGGAGGAAGAATGGTTCCATAAGTATGGGACCATTTCTCCTAAATAATCGATTGTATTAAATACAGTCAGTTTTTAGACACTAACAATTTAGGCGTTCTGGGTAGAGTGGTGAAGACTTGGAATTTTGCACTGTTTGCTTTAAGAAAGGGATGAAGAAGAAACTAGATCTCCTTTTAGGAATTGATCGAAAAGGCCAAAGCGGCTTGCCAATTTCGACTTAACTGTTTCTGGTTTCTCTGAGAGCTATGGACTTTCCCTTGGAATGCACTCTGAAGGGATGAAATAGCCACTACTGAGTGGGGGAAGGGAAAAGACGTGGCAGCAGTGTTCTTTCATCAACTTTTGCCTTTTTTTTTTTTATAGGTTCGGGGAAGAAACGTATTTCCCTTTTTAGATTTAGATGTAGCTTATGAATGAGGCTAGTCTTTTCCTAATCTGATGAAATATTCAGTCCTCATAGCAGGAACACTGGAATTTAGTTTATAAAACATTTAGAAGGGATTTTTCTGATCAAGTGTCTATGGAAAAAATGGATACGTTAAGGAGGAAATATTTAAGAAGCTGAAAGTGAACAACCGTGAATAAGGTTTTTTGCCTTGATTTAAAATTTAGACATTCAGCGATTTTTCTTTAACTTTGACTTTTAGCCTGTGAATATGATTTCTAAATCTTAACGATGAACTTCAAATTTTACCTTTTCTTTCTGTGGGAAGCATAGGTTTCATCATTTACCTTTGAAAGTCATGTCAGTTTTGGTTTTGGTACATTATGCTTTAAGTCCTGCCAATATTTTAGATGGCCGATGGCAAATGACTCTTTTATTTTTTAATCTATTTTATTTTATTTATTTTTGGCTGCCTTGGGTCTTCGTTGCTGTGCGCGGGCTTTTCTCTAGTTGCGGCGAGCGGGGGCTGCTCTTCGTTGCGGTGCGTGGGCTTCTCATTGCGGTGGCTTCACTTGCTGTGGAGCACGGGCTCTAGGCGCGCGGGTTTCATTAGTTGTGGCTCACGGGCTTCGTTGCTCCGCGGCATGTGGGATCTTCCCAGACCAGGGCTCAAACCCGTTTCTCCTGCAGTGGCAGGCAGATTCTTAACCACTGCGCCACCAGGGAAGCCCACAAATGATTCTTATAGATTTAACATAGTTACTAGGAAAAGTTACTAGGAAAAGGACTACTCTGTGTCTTTAGGTGAATAATGCTTTGATATCTTAAAATGAGTTTTATTTTGAAGTACTGAAAATCAAGGATTTTGGTAAACGGATAATTTTATTGGCCATTTTGTATTTTGGTAACTAAAGTAGTAACAAAAAAAAGATGAAAAAAATGTGTACAACTTTTATTGCAGAAAAATTTAGACAGTGTAAAAGACTATTGAAAAAAGAAAGCTTTGTATTACCAGGGTAGTCCAGGTTGTTGCAGGGGAATCTTGGCTTTTTGGTAAGGAGATGTTAACCTTTTCTAATAGTGCAGAGTGGGTTGTATACTGACAAGCAGTATCTTTCATAGGGCAAATATGTTCAAGCTCCTGCTTTTATTCCAGGGATGCAACCATGAAGCTTGTGAGCCTTCACTTCTGTGGAAGGAATGCCTTATTTTACTTAGCAGTTATTAACTGGGAGGGATGTAATTACATCTCTTAGATTTGAAAAGTGTCCCTATGAGATACATAGTAGTAGTTCTCAACCTATTTTGAGGACATGAAATCCATTGAGAATCTGATAGAAGGTGTGGACCCTGGGTCTGAAAATACAAGTATACACATCTGTGTGGAATTTTAATTACCATTTTTCAGATACTCTCTCCCTCCACAAGTGCATCTATAAAATGCAAAACCCTAACCCTACAAGAACCAAAAAGTAAAAGGTATGGAGTAAGGACATCTAGGTATCTTGAGGCAGGGTTTCTTGAATATTTTTGAAAATTGAGCTGGGCTTGTAAGTCTGACTGGACTTGACTATATAGATGACCTTAATAAACTTGCTAAAAGGGTTTTAACAGAAGTAAGTTGGTTGGAGAATTGTTGAATTGCTAAATTGCCTAGGCAATGGTACATCATACTGGCCTCACCCCAACCCCTTATATGTTGTAACATACCTTTGGCTGTACTCTGAAAGTGGAAAATACTTTAAGGTAAAGAAAAAGTAAATTGAACAGGCCCTTGGCATTACACTTTATTGCTCTTCTGACAGTGAGATCTTGAATCTTATAATTACATAATGGGTGTGTGTGTGTGTGTGTGTGTGTGTGTGTGTGTATAAAATGAATGTGTAAGAGACAAGTCAAATAAAGTATGTGTATTTGTGAAAGCTTCATTAGTTAAAGTTTCATTTGTGTTTCTACTCAGTGAAATTTATTTGTATAAAGGTATCCTCTCATTAATTTTCTTCTAGCCAAATATTGTGCCTCAATAAAAACTAATTGACGCTCAAAGGACTTCATTAAGGTTACTCCAGCAGTTTTGAACTTGATATAATGAAAAACATTCCTTTTCCTGATGTTGCTTTGGATGATCAGTATGACTATTAGTATATTTGGTTGTGTATTGGCAAAAAATACAGTATAGAGATTCATGCTTCTTACATAGTTGTCATCAGTGAATGAGCACTATCTTGGACTTCTTCCGCTTCCTGCTTAGTGTTTTATATAAATATGTCCATGTTTTGGTTTACATATTTTTCACTTAAATAGTGATATTATAATATATCAAAGTAATATACTCAGCCTTTCTTGTTGGGCATTTGAGCTATTTCTTCATTATAAGTAGTGTGAAGAAAAGGCTGTAATTTAGTGCTTTATTTTATCTACCTGTTTAGCTACAGTAGACTTTGGGATTGGGCTCTGAGAAGGTTTTTTAATCAACCTGATAACAACTAAAGCACTTTACAATTTATAAAATGTTGTTTCATAATATTATATAATTTAATCTTTAAAATAATTCTGTGAGGTGGTTTTATATCATCCCCATTTTACAAATAAAGAAACGGAGATTCCAAGTCAAGTAATTTGCCCAAGAATTAGTAGTCAAAATTAGTAGTCAACAGTGAACATTGAGATGAAGCATCAAATGGAAGAATCTTCTGTTATGTCTATAGCAGTGAAGAAATGGATTCTATTAAGTGTGTTGCAAAAATTTTGGGAGAAGATGCTTTTGTAAAGTTTCTGGGGAGTAAGTAATAGAAATGGAAACTTGTAAAGTATTAATCACTAATTTTCAGATGTCTATTTTAAGCTATTTTCTGTTTTTCTGAATCTATATTTTTTAAGGTTTTTCACCTCAGTACCTCGCACTGTTGCCCTTATAATTTCTCAAGCTTTTCAACCATGAACTGTTTTCTGAAAAATTTTAAGAATTTCTGTTACAAAGGGAAATTTGTGTACAAAGTATGTTTAGTTTTCGAGAATGAGAGAAAAAGGTATTTTCCTTGATTCAATATTGTGATCATTAAGTATTAGCATCTGTTACTATGTTCTGAACATTGTGCTGGAAGAATCATGATAACATGTTTGAATTAACATACAGAATAGAGGACAGCTACATAGATTTATATGCTTAATTGTTTTATTTGAGAGTGTTTAGTAAATATTGATTAACTGGTTTTAAGTAGGCTCAAGACTTCTCTTATACTCTAATCTTATATTAACTGGATTTTCAGGTCTGATTCTTTCAAACAATGATCAATAAATAATTATTTTAGTGCTTCTTAAACCTAGTTGTTGAATTTAGGTCCTCAAAGCATTACTTGCTGTATACATATGGCCTTTGTTCTTGCCCTCTTGTTCCAACAACCTCCCCCCTTTTTTTAAACACAGACAAGATTTTATTCATATTCAAAAGTTGCTTGAAGACGTTCTCAAATTTGCATACTCTCAAATTTACCAGTCTTTAAACCTCAAAGGTATTTTGAGAATAGATCTCAATTTACTGTTTGAATAAAAAAATCTTAAATAATGATATTTGTGAACAGTAATCATAGCTACCAAGTGATAATGTTTTATAGGTAAATAAAGACACTAACATATGACATAATAAGGGTGATTACTAATAAAGTAATTGGTGTACTGTAACAACTTTATCGAGGTATAATTGATACACAGTAAACTGCACACATTTACAGTGTGCACTTGGTAAGTTTTGACAAAAGTATATACCCATGAGGTTGTCAACACCGTCAAGATAAGGAACATTTTCAACACCTTCACGAGTTTCCTCATGACTCTTTGTAATCCCTCCCTCCTGCTCCTTCCTGCCCTTTCCTCATCCCCAGGTAACCATTGATCTTTTTATGACACTTAAGATTTGTTTGTATTTTTGAGAGTTTTCTGTAAATGGACTCATATAGTATGTACTTTTTGCAGGGGGGAGGAGAGTGTCCGGCTTCTTAAACTCAGCATAATTATTTTGGAATTCATCCACGTTGTTATGTGTTTGTTCCTTTTTATTGTTGAGTAGTAGTATATTGTATGGATATACCACAAAACTTTTTTTTTTCCCATGTACTAATTGATGGACATTTGGGTTGTTTCCAGCTTTTAATTATTATAAACAAAGTTGTGATGAGCATTCGCAATTCACATATAAGTCTTCGGAGGAATATATACTTTCTTTTCTCTTGCATAAATATCTAGTAATGGAATAGTAACATATGTTATAGGGAAATATTTCTTCCCAGATTGTGGCTTGTCTTCATTGTTTTAACAGTGTGTTTCAAAGAGCAGGAACTGTCTCTAATCATGGACAGAATGTCTATGCAGAAAATCGGAAAGATTGTTCAGAAAGCTCCAGCCCTAATAAGTGAATTCTGCAAGGTTGAAGGACAGAAGGTCAATATATAACAATCAGTTGTATTTCTCTATAGTAACAATGAACAATTAGAAATTAAAATTTAAAAGTACTATCTCAATAGCACCAAAACCTATGAAATATTTAGTATTAGCTTTACAAGACATGTGCAAGATTTGTATAATGAAAATTATAAGACACTGGTGGAAGAAACCAAAGAAGACCTAAATAAATGGAGAGATATTCCATATTCATGGATTGGAAGACAATATTGTTAAGACAACCATTCGTCCAAGCTGATCTATAGATTCAGTGCAATTCCAGTCCAAATCCCAGCAGGGTTTATTACAGAAAGTAACAAGCTGATTCTAAAATTGATATGGAAAAACAAAGGAACTAGAAAAAGGTAAAATAATGTTGAAAAAGAACAAAAAAGTTGGGAAACTCCTGATTTCAACTTAATTACTGCAGTACTCAAGGGTAAAGATAGAGAAAAGATAGATCAATGGAACAAAACAGAGAATTCAGACACACAAAATGGTCAGTTCGTTTTTGACAAGGGTATTAAAGCAATTCAATAGAGAAAGGATAATCTGGAATAGCTAGACGTTCATATGCAAAAACTGTCTTGCCCAGAAGTTTATATAAATCTTGGGACAGATGACACAAAGGCACCAGTGGATATGAAATATGAAATAAAGTTTACTCACACAGTCAACTGAAAAAGGATTCCTCACGGAGAGGTCTTAGGTTTAGTCCAGAATGAAGCAAAAGTGAAGAAGGGCGGTTGGGTTTAATTTTTATTGTGGCCAGAAGGAGTGTGATAGTTCCCATGTGTGGGATTTACATGGTTTTAGCTTCCCACTGACGCCCAAGGAGGCAATGGCTGGGCTTTCTTACTGACTTATCCAGATGTGGGGCAAAAGGGAGAGGGAAGTGTGGGGCTTTAAGGCAATGAGCACTCAAATGTCAAAATAGAATATTTTTCTTTATTATAGCCTCAGTGCAAAAATTCCTCACCCTCTGTGCAAAAACTAGTTCAAAGTCGTTCGTAGACCTCGAGATATGACCTAAAGCTAGAAAATAACTTGAAGAAAATATAAGACAAAATCTTTTTGACCTTGGATCAGGCAAAGATTTTTTTTTTAATCACCAAAAAATTAGATACCAAAAGCATGATCCATAAATGAATAAATTGATAAATTCGACTTCATCAAAATTAAGAACTCCTGCTGTTTGAAACCGTGTTATGAGAGTAAAAAGACAAGTCACAGACTGGGAGTTAATATTCCCCTATCACATATCTGACAAAAGACTTGTATCCAGAATATATAAAGAACTCACAAAATTCAGTAGTAAGTGAACAACCTAACAAAAATTTGACAGAAGATTTAAGTAGAAACTTTACCAAAAAGACCTATGGACAGCAAATAAATATACCAAAAGATATTAAACATCATTAGTAATTGCAGAATTGCAAATTAAAACCACACTGAGATACCAGTATACACTTAAGTGAGAAAATTAAGACATTAAGAAGAATGAAGGAAAAAAGGAAAAATAACAACAATACCAAATGCTGATAAGAATGTGGAGCAGTTGGAGCTTTCATCCATTGCTGATGGCAGTGCAAATGGTATAGTGACTTTAACATTTGGCAGTTCTTTATAAAGGTAAACATATGCTTACCATACAACCCAGCATCCCTACTCCTGGATTTACCTAGTGAAATGAGAATTTGTTGATTCCTTTTTTTAAAACAGCTTTATTGAGGTACAATTCACATTCCATACAATTTACCTCTTAAAGTGCTTTTAATACATGCACAGAGTTGGTGTAAACATCATAACAATCAATTTTAGTACTTTTTTTTTATCACTCCAAAGTGAAACGTCAGAACCATTAGCAATCACTCTCCTCCCCCTCCCCCAGCCCTAGGCAACCACTAATGTACTTTTTATGTCTGTAGATTTTTTCACTTAACGTAATGTTTTCGAGGTTCATTTGCGTTATAGCATGTATCAGTACTTCATTTCTTTTTATGACCAAATAACATTCCATTGTATGAATATATCATATTTTATTCATCATTTGATGCACATTTGGGTTGCTTCCACCTTTTTGGCTATTATTAATGCTGCTGCTATGAACATTCATATACAAATATTTCTGTGGATATGTGCTTTCATTTGTTTTGGGTATAGACTTAGGAGTGGAATTGTTGGGTCATATGGTAACTCTATGTTTTCAGGAACTGAAAAACTGTTTTCCGAAGTAGCTACACCATTTTACATTCCCATCAGCAGTGTATGAGTGTTCCAGTTTCTTCACATCCTTGTCAACACTTATTTTCTTTTTTACTATACCTATACTAGGGGCTGTGAAGTGATATCTCATTGTGGTATTTAATTTGCATTTCCATAATGACTAATGATGTTGAGTGTTTTTTCATGTACTTATTGGCCATTTGTATCTTCTTTGGAGAAATGTCTCTTCAAATCCTTTTCCCATTTAAAAAATGGAGTATTTTAAATTATTTTTACTGTTGGGTTCTAAGAGTTCTGTATATATTCTGGGTATTAAACTTTTGTTAGAGATATGATTTATAATTTTTTTCCCATTCTGTGGCTTGTATTTTCACTTTCCTGAAGAACAAAAGTTTTAAATTTTGATGAAGTCCAATTTAATTTTTTCCTTGGCTTCTTGTGCTTTAGGTGTTATATCTAAGAAATTGTTGTCTAGGTGTTATGTCTAATTGCCTAATCAGGGTTATGAAGATTTACACCTCTTTTTTTCCTAAGAGGTTTATAGTTTTAAATTTCAAAATAATCTTTGCTATATTTTGAGTTAATTTTAGGGTCAATTTAAAGTTTTCTTAAGTTTATTCCCAGGTAATTAACATATTTGTTGCTGTTGCAAATGAGATAATTTTTCTGTTGCTTCCTGTGATTGGTTCTTGTTTGTATGAGCAGGTCCTTTTCTAAAGGGAATGCTCTTTCTTTCTAAATGATAATTTTTCAAGTAGTATAGCTTGCTTTAAAAATTCAGTCTTTAATGAAGTTTCATTGAAAGCTATGCTTTTGGAATAGTTTGCTTCACCACATAATTCCTTACTTAAGCTTAAAAAATCTAAAATGTATATTGTACAAGATTTTATTTTCCACTTGTATCCTAAGGGTGGTGAAGACACTACAGTTGCCTTTTCAGGACTTCCTCTGAAAATCAAAAATAGATGCAATTTGTTTTGGAGCAAAAGGGATTGATGGTGGTATTATGCCAACTAGTAGAGGTGTGGTTGATCGTTTGGATTTTGCTATCTCTGTCTATGATTTGAATTTGTCTCTTCACTTCACTGCTACTTTGACTTCGTTTTTTAGCTCACTTATTTATTTGTAGAAATACAAATTTTCTATTAAAAATGTTTATTAAAATGCAGAAGTTGAGCGAAGAGAATTGACTGTGATCCCAACTCTCAGACAGTTGTTAACATTTTTTGAGTTCTTTTAATTGCTATATAAAGTTTTAAACTTTTTACATATATATCCAAGTATATTCTTTAAACTTAGAAATTAGGCTTTAAACTTTCCCATATTTATGTTTAGCACTCTCCAAATTAGAAAACAAACCTAGTTTTAAGAGTTTAAGTCTCTATCCGTGGTGGCACAGTGGTTAAGAATCTGCCTGCCAATGTAGGGGACACGGGTTCGAGCCCTGGTCTGGGAAGATCCCACATGCTGTGGAGCAGCTAAGCCCATGTGCCATAACTACTGAGCCTGCACTCTAGAGCCTGCAAGCCACAACTACTGAGCCCACGTGCCACAACTACAGAAGCCCGTGCGCCTAGAGCACGTGCTCTGCAACAAGAGAAGCCACCGCAATGAGAAGCCCACGCACTGCAACGAAGAGTAGCCCCCATGTGCGGTGACTAGAGAAAGCCCGCGCGCAGCGACGAAGACCCATTGCAGCCAAAAATAATAAATACATTGGAAAAAAAAAAAACAGTTTAAGTCCTAAAGAATAGCTGCTTTTTATATTACTGCTGTTTTTTAATATTCTAACCAATATTTATTGATATTCATGTTATGAAATACATAGTTTCATTAATATAACCAGTTTATACAACCAAGAGAAAATACTGTAGATTATTCAAATGAGAAATGTATAGACTATGTTAATATTTGGAAATACCAGCATTTATAAGCAACAAGGAAAACATGTATAATTTAATGTTTACTTCTTTTCCTTCTTCCCTTCCACTGCCTCTGTCCACTTTCTTCTCCCACTCAAATTCCTAAATTATAAAGACTGTGCATTTGTTTGCTAGTAGATTGGGCTGCTTGGTCCTTCTCACTGCCTTAGCCCAGGGTTGAGGTTGCCTGGGCTTCCCACAACTCTCCAAGTCTTTTCTTTTTCCACGTCCCTTGAGACACCCTTGGCAACATATCCAGCTATTCTTGAGCTCTTGCCCCACATTCAAAAGTAACATGTCTTAAGTGTCTTCGATGTGTCAGGCATCATCCAAGGTACTTTCATCTGAAGTACTGCTTTATTTATTTATTTTTTTGGCCGCGCTGCGCAGCATGCGGGATCTTAGTTCCCTGACCAGGGATCAAACCTGTGCCCCCTGCAGTGGAAGCACAGAGTCTTAACCACTGGATCACCAGGAAGTCCCTGCTGATTTTGTATTACTGGCTGGTGGTCAAGTTTGGCCTCATATTTGATACCTTACCTTTTTGCTTATTCTGCTTCCAGTTAAAGGGGCCACCAAATAAAAGTGGACATTATTGATGAATTTTACTAAATTGCGGGACTCTTAGTATCACTTATGGTAAATTTTTTTTCTACCCTGGGAACAAGAATCCTGAACTTTTATCCTGTATTGGGAAATGTATGCATTACTAACTAAAGTGTTTGAAATAGTTGAGAGGTATACTATACAGTTTAAAATACACAGTTTAAAAGTCAGTGAAGAAGGGCACCATTTTAATTATAAATAAGATTCATTTCTTTCTCAAATCTTCCCCTCAGCCTACATTTATTTTTAAAATGTTTCTCGTTTAGGGAAACTTGACTTTCCTAGTTGAAACAGAAACTTTAAACATTGAGTTTAACTTCAATTGTGAATCCAACTTAAATCTTTTTTTAAAAATTGATTAAAATCATATTTATTCTTAAACTTTGTATCTCAGATATAGAAGTAGCATGTATTGGACCTCCAAAGTTAAGAAAAACATTTAAAAGATAATTGAAAAATATCACTTTCTGGTGCTAGGGAATAGAGAGGGGTAAATATATGAGAATTATTTACCTTGTTATTTAGTTTGCCTCTAAAAATATTAACAACAGGGTTTATGAGAGAAACTATATTAATTAAGACTCTGGCTTAAACAGAAATCCAACTCATATTAGCCCATAATGGAATATATTTAAGTATTGTGGGGATAGGGAGTTGTCTTAACAACAGAGGTCAGGAGTGTGATTAAACTTCAAGAATAACTGGAGAATGTTTTTTTCTGTCTCTTGTCTGTCTTCTCTGCGTTATTTGCTTCATTTTAAAACCTTTCCAGATAAGCTTCATTCATTGGTCCCTAACTTCTCTTGAGCTTTATTTATAAAATAGTTGAGGCATTCAAAGAGTGCCTGCCACTTCTTTCTCAGTTTCATTTTTAAATTTTCCAGCAAAGAACTTTGAATGGCTACTCAGTCAGGGAGAAGTATCATGCTATATAACATGACTGGTAAAACTATGGGGATGAATTAAAGATGGACTGGGGGAGTAAAAAAAGGGAGAAGGGGGCAGTTTCCAGAAGAAAGAGCAGGGGTGGTTGAGGTGCCATATAGGGAAAAACAGGTATGTGTTTTGAATACATCTTATCTTCAGATTACTTCTGACAGGGAAGACTCCGAACTTTGGAAGAATCTCCAAAAGAAAACCTGTGTAGCACTTTCTGTTAAGGGCAATATCTTGATTTAGAGGTTCTTTTCAACTAAATCCTGAACTGTTTTTCCATTGGAATGATGCCAAAGACTGGGTTCACTGCTCAGTTACAGAAAGTTGTGGCAAAGAGGCTAGTATGATTTCTGAGGTATTCTTTGTTGTTGTTGTTGTTTTTAATAACAACTCTTTTTTTAAAAATTTATTTATTTTTGGCTGTGTTGGGTCTTCATTGCTGCACACTGGCTTTCTCTAGTTGCGGCGAGCGGGGGCTACTCTTCATTGCAATGCACAGCTTCTTACTGTGGTGGCTTCTCTTTTTGTGGAGCATGGGCTCTAGGCACACGGGCTTCAGTAGTTGCAGCACACAGGCTCAGTAGTTGTGGCTCGCGGGCTCTAGAGCACAGGGTCAGTAGTTGTGGTGCACGGGCTTAGTTGCTCCGTGACATGTAGGATCTTCTGGACCAGGGATCGAACCCGTGTCCCCTGCATTGGCAGGCGGATTCCCAACCACTGCGCCACCAGGGAAGCCCTGATTTCTGAGTTTTTGATCAAAAGGTTGCTCATACCATTAAAGCACTCGTCCATCGTATTTTAAGTGTGTACTAGAGATGCATCTCACTCTCTTTGGGAGCAGAAGTATGACTAGAATTCATAGAGTTAAAACAAATGGCAATTTACAGAGGGATAATAGGGAAGAACAGAAACATAACTAGTTCTATTAGTAATCACTCTTAGTTGTCTTGGAAAATCCATCCTGCTTATATGGTAGAGACATGCTGTCTTAATGTATATACTACATTTCAGTGGCCTGAATTAGAAGCCTGAATGTGTGTTGGTCTTTTGTGTTGACCAAAAACTGTCAGAAAGATTAAAGTCTAACACAGACGTCAGGAAAACCAACAGTTGAATACGGAATTTGTATGAGGAAAAATAAACTTAAAGCTGGAGCCCTCTAAAAGAAAGTTTGGAACAGTTGTGGAAGGTGTGGAGAGACTGACTGTTAGAAGGAGCCCTGTGGAAAATTTTTTGTGTCAGAGAAGGTTTAGATTAGAATAACAAGCATTTTTTAGTCCACCTTATTAATTTTTGAGTGATTTGTCTGGGAAAGACAAACTTTTTTTTTTGCGATATGCGGGCCTCTCACTGTTGTGGCCTCTCCTGTTGCGGAGCACAGGCTCTGGACGCGCAGGCTCACTGGCCATGGCTCACGGGCCTAGCCGCTCTGCGGCATGTGGGGTCTTCCCAGACTGGGGCATGAACCCGTGTCCCCTGCATTGGCAGGTGGACTCTCAACTACTGCGCCACCAGGGAAGCCCAAGACAAACTTTTAAATGTTGCAACTTTTTTCTTGGAAGGAAAATGTTAGACCAAAATTTGGCTAATAGAATTATTTGCCAGATGCCCTGTTCTAGTAATCCACTGAATAACTTGAACATACAATTCAGTGAATCCTGATAACTCAAAGTCGTAAACATTTAGAATGTAGCAGAACTGTTTTAAAATCTGTTCCCAGGTTTGATTGATCTGTGAGTATGTGGGACTGGACTTTCCTGGAAGAGAAGGACTGTAGGAAAGTTTTAGATAAATAGTACACTTTGCAATTTATTTTTGTCCAGGTCTACCTGAGAATATGTTTCCCAGGTTGTTGTTGTTGTTTCCTTACAGTTTTAAAAATATTACATTCATGTATATCAAACATTACATGTAATATACATGTGTTATAAAAATTAGATAAAAAACACTCATGAACCTACCATCTAATCAAGAACCAAAATATTATCAGTAATTTATCCATACTGTTTTAGCACTAAATTTTTTATCAGTATAAATTTGTCTTTGTATCTTTGACTCTTCTTTGGCTTTGTTTTCTTTCCCTTTCCTCCCCTCCCTCCCTTCCTTTCATCAGGTCCTCTCAGGGATCTGAGATTTACCTTTCTTTTAAAGGAGATTGCATCCTCTTTAACCCATTTAAATTCTATTTCAAGCTTGTTTGAGGGTTTAGAAAGAAAGTGTCTTACTTTTTTTTAAATTAATTTTTCTTGGAATATAGTTGCTTTACAGTGTTGTGTTAGCTTCTACTGCACAGTATATCTCACTATTTTTAATAAAACCCTAATGTCTTTTGGGATGCTTTACTCTTAGTTGCATATAATGATTTGTTTTGCAAGCTGGTAACTGAATGAAGGTGGTAATAAATGGAAGTGAGACATCATAAGTAGAGAAACCATTATGTTTTAAAAACCTGTGATTGATAAAGATATGCTTGCCTATTAACATGTCACTTAAGGTTTCTGAAAGAATGTGGACTAGACATAGTATTAAAACAGATCAGGGCTTCCCTGGTGGCGCAGTGGTTGAGAGTCCGCCTGCCGATGCAGGGAACATGGGTTCGTGCCCTGGTCCGGGAAGATCCCACATACCGCGAAGCGGCTGCGCCCGTGAGCCATGGCCACTGGGCCTGTGCGTCCAGAGCCTGTGCTCCGCAATGGGAGAGGCCACAACAGTGAGAGGCCCGCGTACTGCAAAAAAAAAAAAAAAAAGCAGATTAGAGGAAGCTTTCCCTAGATTAATTAGAAACTCAATGACATGTTCCAAAAAATAATTTGAAGTAAAATATATTTTAAAGGCAGAGAGCGCCTTTTGTGTGGTTTCAAGGGATGGTTGTATCCTGTGGTTCTCAAAGTGTGGTTCCCAGAGCAGTAGCAGCAGCAGCGTCACCTGAGAACTTGCATAAATGATCTAGGTACCTCAACCTTTAGGTGATCTGATACAGCTAAAGTTTAGAACCACTGCTATGTAGGCTACCTTCATTTTTATTAACCAGCTTACGTTGCCATGGTAATTTGGAGTAATGCTGTGAGGGTCTGAACTTTCTATTGTAAGTGACAGAAATCCAACATGAACTAGTTTCAGAAAAAGGGAATTTACAGGCTCCCTTAGCTGAGTTGGAAGATTATTGGGATAGCTCACAGATTCAAAGCAGTAATTGTAAGAATCAGGACTGTGGAGCTTTTAAAGCTGTTTGTCTCTGTAAAACTTTGTCCTGTTTATAGATTAGGTTACTACCTATCCTTGTCAAGTGGGAAAGATGGTCACAGGCAGCTCCAGATTCACATCCTCTGAACTTAGCAATTCAGAAAGAGCTGCTTTTTACCATTTCACAAGCCCACTCCTCAACTGTTATGTTGGTGGGAATGAGAGTCAATGACTGCCTTAGCCTGGGTCATATGTCTATTTCTGGGAGGAAGGAGAATAGAAAAGTATGCTACTCTGACAATGTACAGTAGCTCACTACTTGATATCTGGGTTGCTTTCAAATAAGCTTAACAATCTTTGAAGCAGAGAAATCTAGAGGTTTATAGAGTTAGAAAGTGGGACATGCTCAAACGTGTTAGCCACTTTATTGTGTTAGAGTGTAGTTAAGCACTTCATTAAAGGCTTATAGTGCCATAATATGGAAGTTGATGTTTTAGGTTTATTATTTTGTATAGAGTTAATTTTTGTCATTATAAAAGTAAATATAATTAGAGAAATGCAAATCCAAACTACAGTGAGGTACCACCTCACACCGGTCAGAATGGCCATCATTAAAATGTCTACAGGGCTTCCCTGGTGGTGCAGTGGTTAAGAATCCGCCTGCTAATGCAGGGGACATGGGTTCGAGCCCTGATCTGGGAAGATCCCACATGTTGCGGAGCAACTAAGCCCATGCGCCACAACTACTGAGGCTGCGCTCTAAAGCCTGTGAGCCACAACTACTGAGCCCACATGCCACAACTACTGAAGCCCACATACCTAGAGCCTGTGCTCTGCAACAAGAGAAGCCACCGTGTTGAGAAGCCTGTGCACCGCAACAAAGAGTAGCCCCCACTTGCCACAACTAGAAAAAGCCTGCATGCAGCAACAAAGACCCAACGCAGCGAAAAATAAATAAAAAACAAATACATTTTTTTTAAAAAAGGTCTACAAATAACAGATGCTGGAGAGGGTGTGGAGAAAAGGGAACCCTCCTACACTGTTGGTGGGAATGTAAGTTGGTGCAGCCACTATGGAGAACAGTGTGGAGGTTCCTCAGAAAACTAAAAATATTGTAGAATTACCATATGATCCAGCAGTCCCACTCCTGGGCATATACCTGGACAAAACTATAATTAAAAAAGATACATGCACCCCTGTGTTCATAGCAGCACTGTTCACAATAGCTAAGACATGGAAACAACCTAAACGTCCATTAACAGATGAATGGATAAAGAAGATTGGTACATATATACAATGGAATACTACTCAGCCATAAAAAAGAAAGAAATAGGATTTCCCTGGTGGCTCAGTGGTTAAGAATCTGCCTGCCAATTCAGGGGACATGGGTTAGAGCCCTGGTCCGGGAAGATCCCACATGCCGTGGAGCAACTAAGCCCGTGCGCCACAACTACTGAGCCTGCGCTTTAGAGCCCATGAGCCACAACTACTGAGCCCACATGCGTAGAGCCCATGCTCTGCAACAAGAGAAGCCACCGCAATGAGAAGCCCATGCACTGCGACAAAGAATAGCCCCCACTCGCCGCAACTAGAGAAAGCCCGCACACGGCAACAAAGACCCAGTGCAGCCAAAAAGAAAGGAAGGAAGGGAGGGAGGAAGGAAGGAATTTCTGCCTAAAGAAAAAAAAACAACAACGAAATAATGCCATTGCAGCAACATGGATACAACTAGGGATTATCATACTAAGTGAAGTGAAGTCAAAAAGAGAAAGACACATACCATATGATGTCACTCATATGTGGAATCTATAATATGACACAAATGAGCCTATCTACAAAACAGAACACAGACATAGAGAGCAGACTTGTGGTTGCCAAGGGGTAGGGGGCTGGGGGAGGGAAGGACTGGGAGTTTGGGATTAGCAGATGTAAACTATTATATATAGGATGGATAAACAACAAAGTCCTACTGTATAGCATAGGGAACTATATTCAATATTCTGTAATATACCATAATGGAAAAGAATATTAAAAAAAGAGAGTCTACATACAAGTGAGTCACTTTGCTGTACAGAAGAGATTGGCACAACATTGTAAATCAACTATATTTCAATAAAAAACATAACCTATTACATGATGAGAAAAAAAAACATTGAGTATAAAAGTAAATATACCCTATGACATCTGGAAAATGCAGAGAAATAGGAAAAAATCACCTAATGTTCTGCTCTCCAGAGACAACTACATTTTGGTGAATTTCCTCTGCATGTTTTCTTGCATAGTTATGATCACATTATAATGTTAATTTTTTTTGAATTTTATTTATTTTTTTATACATCAGGTTCTTATTAGTTATCCATTTTATACACATCAGCATATACATGTCAATCCCAGTCTCCCAATTTATCACACCACCACCACCACCCCTACCACTTTCCCCCCTTGGTGTCCATATGTTTGTTCTCTACATCTGTGTCTCAGTTTCTGCCCTGCAAACCGGTTCATCTGTACCACTTTTCTAGGTTCCACATATATGCGTTAATATGCAATATTTGTTTTTCTCTGTCTGACTCACTTCACTCTGTATGACAGTCTCTAGATGCATCCACGTCTCTACAAATGACCCAATTTCGTTCCTTTTTATGGCTGAGTAATATTCCATTGTATATATGTACCACATCTTCTTTATCAATTCGTCTGTCTGTGGGCATTTAGGTTGCTTCCATGACCTGGCTATTGTAAATAGTGCTACAGTGAACATTGAGGTGCATGTGTCTTTTTGAATTATGGTTTTCTCTGGGTATTTGCCCAGGAGTGGGATTGCTGGGTCATATGGTAATTCTATTTTTAGTTTTTTAAGAACCTCCATACTGTTCTCCATAGTGGCTGTATCAATTTATATTCCCACCAACAGTGCAAGAGGGTTCCCTTTTCTCCACACCCTCTCCAGCATTTGTTGTTTGTAGATTTTCTGATGATGCCCATTCTAACTGGTGTGAGGTGATACCTCATTGTAGTTTTGATTTGCATTTCTCTAATTAATTAGTGATGTTGAGCAGCTTTTCACGTGCTTCTCGGCCATCTGTATGTCCTCTTCGGAGAAATGTCTATTTAGGTCTTCTGCCCATTTTTTGATTGGGTTGTTTGTTTTTTTTTAATATTGAGCTGCATGAGCTGTTTATATATTTGGAGATTAATCCTTTGTCCGTTGATTCGTTTGCAAATATTTTTTCCCATTCTGAGGGTCATCTTTTCGTCTTGTTTGTAGTTTCCTTTGCTTTGCAAAGGCTTTTAAGTTTCATTAGGTCCCATTTGTTTATTTTTGTTTTTATTTCCATTACTCTAGGAGGTGGATCAGAAAAGATCTTGCTGTCGTTTATGTCAAAGAGTGTTCTTCCTATGTTTTCCTCTAAGAGTTTTATGGTGTCCAGTCTTACATTTAGGTCTCTAATCCATTTTGAGTTTATTATTGTGTATGGTGTTAGGGAGTGTTCTAATTTCATTCTTTTACATGTAGCTGTCCAGTTTTCCCAGCACCACTTATTGAAAAGACTGTCTTCTCCATTGTATATCCTTGCCTCCTTTGTCATAGATTAGTTGACCATAGGTGCATGGGTTTATCTCTGGGCTTTCTATCCTGTTCCATTGATCTATGTTTCTGTTTTTGTGCCAGTACCATATTGTCTTGATTACTGTAGCTTTGTAGTATAGTTTAAAGTCAGGGAGTCTGATTCCTCCAGCTCTGTTTTTTTCCCTCAAGACTGCTTTGGCTATTCAGGGTCTTTTGTGTCTCCATACAAATTTTAGGATTTTTTGTTCTAGTTCTGTAAAAAAATGCCATTGGTAATTTGATAGGGATTGCATTGAATCTGTAGATTGTTTTGGGTAGTATAGTTATTTTCACAATATTGATTCTTCCAATCCAAGAACATGGTATGTCTCTCCATATGTTGGTATAATCTTTAATTTCTTTCATCAGTGTCTTATAGTTTTCTGCATACAGGTCTTTTGTCTCCCTAGGTAGGTTTATTCCTAGGTATTTTATTCTTTTTGTTGCAGTGGTAAATGGGAGTGTTTTCTTGATTTCACTTTCAGATTTTTCATCATTTGTGTATAGTAATGCAAGAGATTTCTGTGCATTAATTTTATATCCTGCAACTTTACCAAATTCATTGATTAGCTCTAGTTTTCTGGAGGCATCTTTAGGATTCTCTATGTATAGTATCATGTCATCTGCAAACAGTGACAGTTTTACTTCTTCTTTTCCAATTTGTATTCCTTTTATTTCTTTTTCTTCTCTGATTGTTGTGGCTAGGACTTCCAAAACTATGTTGAATAATAGTGGCAAGAGTGGACATCCCTGTCTTGTTCCTGATCTTAGAGGAAATGCTTTCAGTTTTTCACCATTGAGAATGATGTTTGCTGTGGGTTTGTCGTATATGGCCATTATTATGTTGAGGTAGGTTCCCTCTATGCCCACTTTCTGGAGAGTTCCTATCATATATTGTTGAATTTTGTCAAAAGCTTTTTCTGCATCTATTGAGATGATCATATGGTTTTTCTTCTTCAATTTAATATCGTGTATTGCATTGATTGATTTGCGTATATTGAAGAATCCTTGCATCACTGGGATAAATCCCACTTGAAAATGGTGTAGGATCCTTTTAATGTGTTGTTGGATTCCGTTTGCTAGTATTTTGTTGAGGATTTTTGCATCTATATTCATCAGTGATATTGGTCTATAATTTTCTTTTTTTTTTAGTATCTTTGTCTGGTTTTGGTGTCAGGGTGATGGTGGCCTCATAGAATGAGTTTGGGAGTGTTCCTCCCTCTGCAATTTCTTGGAAGAGTTTAAGAACGATGGGTGTTAGCTTAGTTTAAGAACGATGGGTGTTAAGAACGATGGTTCTCTAAATGTGTGATAGCATTCACCTGTGAAGCCATCTGTTCCTGGACTTTAGTTTGTTGGAAGATTTTTAATCACAGTTTCAATTTCATTACTTGTGATTGGTCTGTTCATATTTTCTATTTCTTCCTGGTTCAGTCTTGGAAGGTTATACCTTTCTAAGAATTTGTCCATTTCTTCCAGGTTGTCCATATTATTGGCATAGAGTTGCTTGTAGTAGTCTCTTAGGATGCTTTGTATTTCTGCGGTGTCCACTGTAACTTCTTTTTCATTTCTAATTTTATTGATTTGAGTCCTCTCCCTCTTTTTCTTGATGAGTGTGGCTAATGGTTTATCAGTTTTGTTTATCTTCTCAAAGAACCAGCTTTTAGTTTTATTGATCTGTGCTATTGTTTTCTTTGTTTCTATTTCGTTTATTTCTGCTCTGATCTTTATGATTTCTTTCCTTCTGCTAAGTTTGGGTTTTGTATGTTCTTCTTTCTCTAGTTTCTTTAGGTGGACGATTAGATTGTTTATATGAGATTATTTTCTTGTTTCTTGAGGTAGGCTTGTATAGCTATAAACTACCCTCTCAGAACTGCTTTTGCTGCATCCCATAGGTTTTGGATCGTCGTGTTTTCATTATCATTTGTCTCTGGGTATTTTTTGATTTCCTCTTTGATTTCTTCAGTGATCTCTTGGTTATTTAGTAATGTATTGTTTAGCCTCCATGTGTTAGTGTTTTTTACGTTTTTTTCCCTGTAATTGATTTCTAATCTCATAGTGTTGTGGTCAGAAAAGATGCTTGATATGATTTCAGTTTTCTTAAATTTACTGAGGCTTGATTTGTGACTCAAGATGTGATCTATTCTGGAGAATGTTCCGTGCACACTTGAGAAGAAAGTGTAATCTGCTGTTTTTGTATGGAATGTCCTATAAATATCAGTTAAATCTATCTGGTCTGTTGTGTCGTTTAAAGCTTCTGTTTCCTTATTTATTTTCTGCTTGGATGATCTGTCCATTTGTGTAAGTGAGGTGTTAAAGTCCCCCACTGTTATTGTGTTACTGTCGATATCCTCTTTTATAGCTGTTAGCAGTTGCCCTATGTATTGAGGTGCTCCTGTGTTGGGTGCATATATATTTATAATTGTTATATCTTCTTCTTGGATTGATCCCTTGATCATTATGTAGTGTCCTTCTTTGTCTCTTGTAACATTCTTTATTTTAAGGTCAATTTTATCTGATACGAGTATTGCTACTCCAACTTTCTTTTGATTTCCATTTGCATGGAATATCTTTTTCCATCCCCTCAGTTTCAGACTGAATGTGTCCCTAGGTCTGAAGTGGGTCTCTTGTAGACTGCAGATATATGGGTCTTGTTTTTGTATCTATTCAGCAAGCCTGTGTCTTTTGGTTGGAGCATTTAATCCATTCATTTTTAAGATAATTATCGATATGTATGTTCCTATTACCATTTTCCTAATTGCTTTGGGTTTATTTTTGTAGGTCCTTTTCTTCTCTTGTGATTCCCATTTAGAGAAGTTCCTTTAGCATTTGTTGTAGAGCTGCTTTGATGGTGCTGAATTTTCTTAGCTTTGCTTGTCTGTAAAGCTTTTGATTTCTCCATCGAATCTGAATGAGATCCTTGCCGTGTAGAGTAATCTTGGTTGTAGGTTCTTCCCTTTCAGCACTTTAAGTATATCATGCCACTCCCTTCTGGCTTGTAGAGTTTCTGCTGAGAAATCAGCTGTTAACCTTATGGGAGTTCCCTTGTATGTTATTTGTCATTTTTCCCTTGCTGCTTTTAGTAATATTTCTTCGTCTTTAATTTTTGCCAGTTTGATTACTGTGTGTCTCGGCGTGTTTCTCCTTGGGTTTATCCTATATGGGACTCTCTGCTATTCCTGGACTTGGTTGGCTACATCCTTTCCCATGTTAGGGAAGTTTTTGACACTAATCTCTTCAAATATTTTCTTGGGTCCTTTCTCTCTCTCCTCCTTCTGGGACACCTGTAATGCGAATGTTGTTGCATTTAATGTTGTCCAGAGGTCTCTTAGGCTGTCTTAATTTCTTTTCATTCTTTTTTCTTTATTCTGTTCCATGGCAGTGAATTCCACCATGCTGTCTTCCAGGTCACTTCTCCGTTCTTCTGCCTCAGTTATTCTGCTATTGATTCCTTCTAGTGTATTTTTCATTTCAGTTATTGTATCATTCATCTCTGTTTGTTTGTTCTTTAATTCTTCTAGGTCTTTGTTAAACATTTCTTGCATCTTCTCAATCTTTGCCTCCATTCTTTTTCCGAGGTCCTGGATCATCTTCACTATGATTATTCTTTTTCTGGAAGGTTGCCTATCTCCACTTCATTTAGTTGTTTTTCTGGGGTGTTATCTTGTTTCTTCATCTGGTACATAGCCCTCTGCCTTTTCATCTTGTCTATCTTTCTGTGAATGTGGTTTTTGTTCCACAGGCTGCAGGATTGTAGTTCTTCTTGCTTCTGCTGTCTGCCCTCTAATGTTAATTTTTTTCTTTTTCTTCCTTTTTTTTTTTTTTTTTTTGGCTGCGTTGGGTCTTCATTGCTGTGTGCGGGCTTTCTCTAGTTGTGGCAAGTGGGGCCTGCTCTTCGTTGTGGTGTGTGAGCTTCTCATTGCGGTGGCTTCTCCTGTTGCTGAGCATGGACTCTGGGCGCGGGCTTCAGTAGTTGCAACAAGTGGGCCCTAGAGCGTGCGGGCTTCAGTAGTTGTGGCTTGCAGGTTCTAGAGCGCAGGCTCAGTAGTTGTGGCGCATGGGCTTAGTTGTTCTGCGGCATGTGGGATATTCCCAGCCCAGACCAGGGATTGAACCCCGTGTCCCCTGTATTGGCAGGTGGATTCTCAACCAGTGAATCACCAGGGAAGTCCCTCCTTGTTTTTTTGGGTTTTTTTTGCGGTACGCGGGCCTGTCACTGTTGTGGCCTCTCTCGCTGCGGAGCACAGGCCCGGACGCGCAGGCTCAGCGGCCATGGCTCACGGGCCTAGCTGTTCTGCAGCACGTGGGATCTTCCTGGACCGGGGCACGAACCCGTGTCCCCTGCATCGGCAGGCGGTCTCTCAACCACTGCGCCACCAAGGAAGCCCTCCTCTTTGTTTTGATTAGTATTTATTTATAACTTTCTGTCAGAGTGTAGTAGCAACAATCTCATTCAATACAGATTCCAGCAGGGCTGTATGATATTTATTTTTTTTCAGGAGTTCTTTTTTTTTTTTACAGCAAAATTGTGAGGATGGTACAGAGATGTCCCATGTACTCCCTGCCCCCACACATGCATAGTCCCTCACCAGAATGGCATATTTGTTAAAATTGATGAATCTACATTGACACATTGTAATTGCCCAAAGTCCATAGTTTAACATTACCCCTTTACTCTTGGTGTTGTAACTTCTATGAATTTGAACTAATGTATAATGACACGTATTCATCGTTATGATACTGTAGAATATTTTCACTGCCCTACAATTCCTCTATGCTTCAACTGTTCATCCGCCCTCCTTCCATTAACCACTGATCTTTTTACTCTCTTCATAGTTTTATTTCTTCCAGTGTCATATAGTTGGAGTCATGCAGTATATAGTAGCCTTTTCAGATTGACTTCTTTCACTTAGTAATACACATTTCTTTCCTCCATGTTTATTTTTCTAATGGCTTGATAGCTCATTTCTTTTTAGCATTGAATTTTCTGTTGTCTAGATGTATCACAGTGTATCCATTCACCTACTAAAGGAATTCTTGGTTGCTTCCAAGTTTTGGCTATTATAAAATAAGCTGGTATAAATATACATGTGCAGGTTTTTGTGGGGACATAAATTTTCAACTCCATTGGGTAAATACTAAGGAGCATGATTGCTGGATCATATCGTAAGAGTATTTTTAATTTTTTAAGAAACTGCCAAACTGTCTTCCAAAGTGGCTGTACCATTTTGCAATCCCACCAGCAATGATTGAGAGTTGATGTTAATTTTTAAATCTTGTTTTTCATTTATTTATTTTTATTTATTTTTTTACATCTTTATTGGAGTATAATTGCTTTACAATGGTGTGTTAGTTTCTGCTTTATAACAAAGTGAATCAGTTATACATATACATATGTTCCCATATCTCTTCCCTCTTGCGTCTCCCTCCCTCCCACCCTCCCTATCCCACCCCTCCAGGCGGTCACAAAGCACCGAGCTGATCTCCCTGTGCTATGCAGCTGCTTCCCACTAGCTATCTACCTTACGTTTGGTAGTGTATATATGTCCATGCCTCTTTCTCGCTTTGTCACAGCTTACCCTTCCCCCTTCCCATATCCTCAAGTCCATTCTCTAGTAGGTCTGTGTCTTTATTCCTGTCTTACCCCTAGGTTCTTTATGACATTTTTTTTTCTTAAATTCCATATATATGTGTTAGCATATGGTATTTGTCTTTCTCTTTCTGACTTCACTCTGTATGACAGACTCTAGGTCTATCCACCTCATTACAAATAGCTCAATTTCGTTTCTTTTTATGGCTGAATAATATTCCATTGTATATATGTGCCACATCTTCTTTATCCATTCATGTGATGATGGATGCTTAGGTTGTTTCCATGTCCGGGCTATTGTAAATAGAGCTGCAGTGAACATTTTGGTACATGACTCTTTTTGAATTATGGTTTTCTCAGGGTATATTCTGGCCTTACATTTAGGTCTTTAATCCATTTTGAGCTTATTTTTGTGTATGGTGTTAGGGAGTGATCTAATCTCATACTTTTACATGTACCTTTCCAGTTTTCCCAGCACCACTTATTGAAGAGGCTGTCCTTTCTCCACTGTACATTCCTGCCTCCTTTATCAAAGATAAGTTGACCATAGGTGCGTGGGTTTATCTCTGGGCTTTCTATCCTGTTCCATTGATCTATATTTCTGTTTTTTGTGCCAGTACCATACTGTCTTGATTACTGTAGCTTTGTAGTATAGTCTGAAGTCAGGGAGCCTGATTCCTCCAGCTCCGTTTTTCATTCTCAAGATTGCTTTCGCTATTCAGGGTCTTTTGTGTTTCCATACAAATTGTGAAAGTTTTTGTTCTAGTTCTGTGAAAAATGCCAGTGGTATTTTGATAGGGATTGCATTGAATCTGTAGACTGCTTTGGGTAGTAGAGGCATTTTCACAATGTTGATTCTTCCAATCCATGAACATGGTATATCTCTCCATCTACTTGTATCATCTTTAATTTCTTTCATCAGTGTCTTATAATTTTCTGCATGCAGGTCTTTTGTCTCCTTAGGTAGGTTTATTCCTAGATATTTTATTCTTTTTGTTGCAATGGTAAATGGAGTGTTTTCTTGATTTCACTTTCAGACTTTTTGTCATTAGTGTATAGGAATGCAAGAGATTTCTGTGCATTAATTTTGTATCCTGCTACTTTACCAAATTCATTGATTAGCTCTAGTAGTTTTCTGGTAGCATCTTTAGGATTCTCTATGTATAATATCATGTCATCTGCAAACAGAGACAGCTTTACTTCTTCTTTTCCGATTTGGATTCCTTTTATTTCCTTTTCTTCTCTGATTGCTGTTGCTAAAGCTTCCAAAACTATGTTGAATAAGAGTGGTGAGAGTGGGCAACCTTGTCTTGTTCCTGATCTTAGTGAAAATGCTTTCAGTTTTTCACCATTGAGGACGATGTTGGCTGTGGGTTTGTCATATATGGCCTTTATTATGTTGAGGAAAGTGCCCTTTGTGCCTCCTTTGTGCAGGGTTTTTATCATAAATGGGTGTTGAATTTTGTTGAAAGCATTCTCTGCATCTATTGAGATGATCATATGGTTTTTCTCCTTCAATTTTTTAATATGGTTTATCACATTGATTGATTTGCATATATTGAAGAATCTTAGCATTCCTGGAATAAACCCCACTTGATCATGGTGTATGATCCTTTTAATGTGCTGTTGGATTCTGTTTGCTAGTATTTTGTTGAGGATTTTTGCATCTATGTTCATCAGTAATATTGGCCTGTAGTTTTCTTTCTTTGTGACATCCTTGTCTGGTTTTGGTATCACTGTGATGGTGGCCTCGTAGAATGAGTTTGGGAGTGTTCCTCCCTCTGCTATATTTTGGAAGAGTTTGAGAAGATGGGTGTTGGCTCTTCTCTAAATGTTTGATAGAATTCGCCTGTGAAGCCATCTGGTCCTGGGCTTTTGTTTGTTAGAAGATTTTTAATCACAGTTTCAATTTCATTGCTTGTGATTGGTCTGTTCATATTTTCTATTTCTTCCTGATTCAGTCTTGGCATGTTGTGCATTTCTAAGAATTTGTCCATTTCTTCCAGGTTGTCCATTTTATTGGCATAGAGTTGCTTGTAGTAATCTCTCATGATCTTTTGTATTTCTGCAGTGTAGTTGTTACTTCTCCTTTTTCATTTCTAATTCTATTGATTTGAGTCTTCTTCCTTTTTTTCTTAATGAGTCTGGCTTAATGGTTTATCAATTTTGTTTATCTTCTCAAAGAATGAGCTTTTACTTTTATTGATCTTTGCTCTCATTTCCTTCATTTCTTTTTCATTTATTTCTGATCTGATTTTTATGATTTCTTTCCTTCTGCTAACTTTGGGTTTTTTTTGTTTTTCTTTCTCTAATTTCTTTAGGTGCAAGTTTAGGTTGTTTATTCTAGATGTTTCCTGTTTCTTAAGGTAGGATTGTATTGCTATAAAATTCCCTCTTAGAACTGCTTTTGCTGCATCCCATAGGTTTTGGGTCGTCGTGTCTGCATTGTCATTTGTTTCTAGGTATTTTTTGATTTCTTCAGTGATCACTTCGTTATTAAGTAGTATATTGTTTAGCCTCCATGTGTTTGCATTTTTTACAGATCTTTTCCTGTAATTGATATCTAGTCTCATAGCATTGTGGTCAGAAAAGATACTTGATACAATTTCGATTTTCTTAAAATTACCAAGGCTTGATTTGTGACCCAAGATATGATCTATCCTGGAGAACATTCCATGAGCAGTTGAGAAAAATGTGTATTCTGTTGTTTTTGGATGGAATGTCCTATAAATATCAATTAAGTCCATCTTGTGTAATGTATCATTTAAAGCTTATGTTTCCTTATTTATTTTCATTTTGGATGATCTGTCCATTGGTGAACGTGGGGTGTTAAAGTTCCCTACTCTGAATGTGTTACTGTCGATTTCCCCTTTTATGGCTGTTAGTATTTGCCTTATGTATTGAGGTGCTCCTATGTTGGGTGCATAAATATTTACAATGGTTATATCTTCTTCTTGGATCGATCCCTTGATCATTATGTAGTGTCCTTCTTTGTCTCTTGTAAGAGTCTATTTTAAAGTCTGTTTTGTCTGATATGAGAATTGCTACTCTAGCTTTCTTTTGGTTTCCATTTGCATGGAATATCTTTTTCCATTCCCTTACTTTCAGTCTGTATGTGTCTCTAGGTCTGAAGTGGGTCTCTTGTAGACAGCATATATATGGGTCTCGTTTTTGTATCCATTCAGCCAATCTGTGTCTTTTGGTGGGAGCATTTAGTCCATTTACATTTAAGGTAATTATTGATATGTATGTTCCTATTCCCATTTTCTTAATTGTTTTGGGTTCGTTATTGTAGGACTTTTCCTTCTCTTGTGTTTCTTGCCTAGAGAAGTTCCTTTAGCATTTGTTGTAAAGCTGGTTTGGTGGTGCTGAACTCTCTCAGCTTTTGCTTGTCTGTAAAGGTTTTAGTTTCTCCATCAAATCTGAATGAGATCCTTGCTGGGTGGAGTAATCTTGGTTGCCGGTTTATCTCCTTCATCACTTTAAATATGTCCTGCCAGTCCCTTCTGGCTTGTAGAGTTTCTGCTGGGGATTCCCTTGTGTGTTATTTGTTGTTTTTCCCTTGCTGCTTTTAATATGTTTTCTTTGTATTTAATTTTTGACAGTTTGATTAATATGTGTCTTGGCGTATTTGTCCTTGGATTTATCCTGTGTGGGACTCTCTGTGCTTCCTGGACTTGATTATTTCCTTTCCCATATTAGCGAAGTTTTCAACTATAATCTCTTCAAATATTTTCTCAGTCCCTTTCTTTTTCTCTTCTTCTTCTGGAACCCCTATAATTCGAATGTTGGTGCATTTAATGTTGTCCCAGAGGTCTCTGAGACTGTCCTCAGTTCTTTTCATTCTTTTTTCTTTCTTCTGCTCTGCAGTAGTTATTTCCACTATTTTATCTTCCAGGTCACTTATCCGTTCTTCTGCCTCAGTTATTCTGCTATTGATCCCTTCTAGAGTATTTTTAATCTCATTTATTGTGTTGTTCGTAGTTGTTTGTTTCATCTTTAGTTCTTCTAGGTCCTTGTTAAATGTTTCTTGCATTTTGTCTATTCTATTTCCACGATTTTGGATCATCTTTACTATCATTATTCTGAATTCTTTTTCAGGTAGACTGCCTGTTTCCTCTTCATTTGTTAGGTCTGGTGGGTTTTAATCTTTCTCCTTCATCTGCTGTGTGTTTTTCTGTCTTCTCATTTTGCTTATCTTACTGTATTTGGGTCTCCTTTTTGCAGGCTGCAGGTTCGTAGTTCCCGTTGTTTTTGGTGTCTGTCCCCAGTGGCTAAGGTTGGTTCAGTGGGTTGTGTAGGCTTCCTGGTGGAGGGGACTAGTGCCTGTGTTCTGGTGGATGAGGCTGGATCTTGTCTTTCTGGTGGGCAGGTCCACGTCTGGTGGTGTGTTTTGGGGTGTCTGTGGACTTATTATGATTTTAGGCAGCCTCTCTGCTAATGGGTGGGTTTGTGTTCCTGTCTTGCTAGTTGTTTGGCATAGGGTCTCCAGCACTGTAGCTTGCTGGTCGTTGAGTGAAGCTGGGTGCTGGTATTGAGATGGAGATCTCTGGGAGATTTTCGCCATTTGATATTATGTGGAGCTGGGAGGTCTCTTGTGGACCAGTGTCCTGAAGTTGGCTCTCCCACCTCAGAGGCACAGCACTTACTCCTGGCTGCAGCACCAAGAGCCTTCCATCCACATGGCTCAGAATAAAAGGGAGAAAAAGTAGAAAGAAAGAATTAGTAGTAGTAGTAGTAGTAGTAGTAGTAGTAGAAGAAGAAGAAGAAGAAGAGAAAGAAAGGAGGGAAGGAGGGAAGGAGGGAAGGAGGGAGGAAGGAAAAAAAGAAGATAAAGTAAAATAAAATAAGATAAAATATAATAAAGTTATTAAAATAAAAATAATTATTAAGAAAAAAATTTAAAAAACAGACGGATAGAACCCTAGGACAAATGGTGGAAGCAAAGCTATACAGACAAAATCTCACACAGAAGCATACACATACACACTCACAAAAAAGGAAAAGGGGAAAAAAATCATAAATCTTGCTCTCAAAGCCCACCTCCTCAATTTGGGATGATTCGTTGTCTATTCATGTATTCCACAGATGCAGGGTTCATCAAGTTGATTGTGCAGCTTTAATCCGCTGCTTCTGAGGCTGCTGGGAGAGATTTCCCTTTCTCATCTCTGTTCTCACAGCTCCCAGGGGCTCAGCTTTGGATTTGGCCCCGCCTCTGCGTGTAGGTCGCCGGAGGGCGTCTGTTCTTCATTCAGACAGGACGGGGTTAAAGGAGCAGCTGCTTCGGGGACTCTGGCTCACTCAGGCCGGGGGGTGGGGGGGCGGGGAGGGAGGGGCACGGAGTGCGGGGCAAGCCTGCGGCGGCAGAGGCCGGCGTGACGTTACACCAGCCTGAGGCGCGCCGTGCATTCTCCCGGGGAAGTTGTCCCTCGATCCCGGGACCCTGGCAGTGGCAAGCTGCACAGGCTCCCTGGAAGGGGGGTGTGGACAGTGACCTGTGCTCGCATACAGGCTTGTTGGTGGCGGCAGCAGCAGCCTTAGCGTCTCATGCTCGTCTCTGGGGTCGGCGCTTTTAGCCGCGGCTCGCGCCCTTCTCTGGAGCTCCTTTAAGCAGGCAGGTCCAGACTCTTTCCCGGACTCCTTCCCGGCTAGCCGTGGTGCACTAACCCCCTGCAGGCTGTGTTCAGACCGCCAACCCCAGTCCTCTCCCTGCGCTGCGACCGAAGTCCGAGCCTCAGCTCCCAGCCCCGCCGCCCCGGCGGGTGAGCAGACAAGCCTCTCGGGCTGGTGAGTGCCGGTCAGCACTGATCCTCCGTGCGGGAATCGCTCCGCTTTCCCCTCCGCACCCCTGTTGCTGTGCACTCCTCCACGGCCCTGATGCTTTTCCCCTCGCTACCCGCAGTCTCCGCCCGCGAAGGGGCTTCCTAGTGTGTGGAAACCTTTCCTCCTTCACAGCTCCCTCCCACTGGTGCAGGTCCCGTCCCTATCCTTTTGTCTCTGTTTATTCTTTTTTCTTTTGCCCTACCCAGGTACGTGGGGAGTTTCTTGCCTTTTGGGAGGTCTGAGGTCTTCTGCCAGCGTTCAGTAGGTGCTCTGTAGGAGTTGTTCCACGTGTAGATGTATTTCTGGTGTATCTGTGGGGAGGAAGGTGATCTCCCCGTCTTACTCTTCCGTCATCTTCCCTTTGTCTCCTTGTTTTTCATTTAAATTTACAAGTAAGGAATATGTTCACTTTAAGTTTCTTGACATATAACACTATCATTAGATATTTTAAATTAAGTTGTTAAATTTGTTTAATTGTTCATTTGATAGGCAAAAACTGGCTATTTATTTCAGTTTTTTTGTGTCCTTGAATACCAATGAGTGGGTTGTTTTTGTTTTTTTGGGGTTTAGTTAACTATAGTTCCTCTTTTGTGGCTTTCTGGTTTATTACTCCACTTATCTACTAACATCTTAGTAGTTTTCTTACTGATTTGTAGGAGTTCCTTAAATGAGCTCTGTTTTCTTTAGTTTCCTAGTTTGTAGTTAATTTTTAAAAAACATACATAAACCTAAATTATTTTGTGTATATAATTCCATCTGGCTTTTGATAGGTTGTCTTATCATTTTTAAGTTTAAAATTTCTTCTCTCCTTTCAGAGATCCAATAACTTTTCCTTTTGTTGTTTTTTTTGTTGTTGATTATAACTCTTTATTCCATTTAGAATAAAGCAGTTTTCAAGCTTCTTTTTTGTAATTTCTGTAGGCTAATGGTTCTTGATTCATTGTGAGGTTTAAGGATGATAAAAGTTGACAGAAACTTTAGGGACAAAATATATTTTAGCAGTGAAAAAAATGATAAGCTCTTATCTGACAAATGTAAACTTTCTCATCAGAGTTAAACGTTTAGACAACATTTCTGATTAGCCTTCTGTTAGTACAGCAAAAGCATTTGTATTTGCTGGAAATAACATTTATTTATGAAGAAATTATGGCAGAAATCTGTTTAAACAGTGAGAAAATTCTAGACTGTTCAGACAGCCCAGGATTTTGAAAAAGTCTTGTGCTTTGGCAGGAACCCAGGAGAGGATGTGTCTGCATCTGCTGCATGCTAGAAGCCTTCCCAAAGAGTTACTGTAAAGCAGCCAAGAGAACAGTGTATTTCACTACTGTGTGGTTCTGGAAGTAACTGGAAGTTTGCAGACTTGAGGGAGGAGACTTAGGAGTACTTCCAGGAGGTCAGTGTCAGTTTCTGTGGTGACCTATTTTTAGTGATTCAAGTTAAGGAAAAGTGTTTTGTGTGTGTATGTGTGTAATAGGGAGTTTTCCAATGTGGCCTTGAACCTGTTGCTTTAGGAGAAGCCACTTGGGAAGAGTCAGAGGTGCCTGTACCAAAGAGGAATAGGGTGACAAGTCAGAATAACCAGTGGGTGTCTGTTATTGGGGCGAATGGTACTGCAGTTGTAATTTATTTTCCTGTAAGGTAATAAAGGAGAAGGACTTAAAGTCCATGTATGTTGTGGAGAAGGAGCAAGAGAAGAGTGCTAACAGGGCCTTTGGGAAAGCAAGGTAAAAAACTTTCTACTGGTTAGTTGATAATCTGCATCTGCCATGAAGAATCCATTCCAGAAAAGACAGCCCTACGGGGGACAAAGCAAAAAAGACAGAAGGGCTTTGCTGCCAGGTTTTAGAAAAAAATGCCACAACTTTGTACTGGGCTAAGGATTTTTTACATAGAACACAGTAGATAAGAGAAAAAGCTCAGCATTGGGCCCTTTGAGAGAAATTGCTAGATTAAATCGACAGGGTTGGTTGGTATTTTTTTTTTTAATTCTGTACAACTTTTAAAAAATAAAACAGCTTTATTGAGATATAATTCATATACCACACTATTCACCCATGTTCATGCTTGCGTACTTTTTAGTACTTTCACAGTGTTCTTCAACAGTTGATCACCACCGTATATTTTAGAACGTTTTCATCACCCCAATATCTGCAACTTTTAATTGAACTTATTTTAAAATTTAAGGCCATTGCAGGGAAAAGATGGAACAAGTTAGCAATTTAGAGGATTAATCAGAAAGCTCTGAAACCTTTTTTCCCTTTAAGCATATTCTAACATTTTATTTTATTTTATTTTAAATGTATTTCTGGCTGAGTCGGGTCTTTGTTGCTGCGCGCAGCCTTTCTCTAGTTGTGGCGAGCGGGGGCTACTCTTGCCCAGTGCGTGGGCTTCTCACTGCGGTGGCTTACTCAGTCCAGTGCGTGGGCTTCTCACTGCGGTGGCTTCTCTTGTTGCGGAGCACGGGCTCTAGGCATGTGAGCTTCAGTAGCTGTGGCTCGTGGGCTCTAGAGCACAGGGTCAGTAGTTGTGGTGCACGGGCTTAGTTGCTCTGCGGCATGCGGGATCTTCCCGGACCAGGGCTCAAACCCATGTCCCCTGCATTGGCGGGCAGATTCTTAACCACTGCGCCACCAGAGAAGTCCTCTTTTTTAAAAATAATGGCCATATTTCTCTTATAGGTGTGCGATCCTGTAAAAGTAAGCCTCTGAAGATGATCTGGTGTATTTTAGTTGTAGGGTTTCTACTTCCCCAGTCTTTGGCTGATCCAGGCTTTTTTACTTCAATTGGTAAGTCTTAATTATTTTTTGTTGTTTTTGCATTTAAAAATTTACATTTTTTAGTGTTTTTAGATCAGTAAAAACCAATACATTTGTGTTCCCAGAGACTGAAACATTACTTCAGTCCCTGCCCCTGTAAAAGTCTCTCTCATTTTTAAATTCAATTGTTTTCTTTAAATTATTTTCTCTGATTACAAAAGGAATACATTTTCAGATTAGAAATTTATGAAAATTTAGAAAAGCATACCAAAGAAAATTCTCTGGTAATGAGTCCACCCAGCAAATCATTTAATGTATATGCTTAGTCTTTTATGTTTTCCTATATACATACTTCATATGTCTTAAAAGAGAAGTTTTCTGTCATCTTGTTGACCAGTTCTACCCTCACATGATTGTGGAGCTAAATAAAACACAAACAAGTACTATAGTTATGAAACCTCATTTTGGGATGTAAAATGATGAGTTCTGTTTTCCCCTTATGAATAACTAAATATGGATATTTGAATTGCAGTTGAGAAGTATACTTTTTGTTAGTGTGGTCTTTGTTTATTGAATAAAAATTTAGTTCTAAGTAGTTTCAAAACCACAAAAAGGTGAGAGGGGAGGTAGGGAAGAAGAAACATTGATCCTTAGAAAGTAAGGTTTTGAAATTAAAAAATAAATTTTTAGATGACAGACAATTTGTCGATATGGTCCAAGCTTACAGAATTAAGTAGCTTGAAAATTTGAATTGGAACACATGATTAGAAGAGTTTCCGGCTTTATTTTTATTTATCTGGTTTTTAAAAAAGGAAAAAAAGAAAAAAAAAATGATGCTCTCTCCAACATATCTGATTCATGCCAGGTAAGTCCTCTCAGAATGAAGCATTCTCAATCATTCTTATATTATTCAAAATTACTTGTTTTGACCAGTATGGGTATTTGATTACTTTCTTCCCTTTTTCTCCTTCTAGGTCAGATGACTGATTTGATCCGTACTGAAAAAGATCTGGTGACTTCCCTGAAAGACTATATTAAGGCAGAAGAGGACAAATTAGAACAAATAAAAAAGTAAGCAAAGTGTTTTACTTATTATGACTCTGATTCCACCTTCATGTTTTCTTGGTAGAGCTAAAACATTCTTTGAGTGAAAGTGAAAGCCCTCTGTCAGTCTTAAAAGACCAGTTGAAATGGCTAAAGTAGGAGCACAGAAAACAGAAGTTAGGCCCAGGCTAAGACTTCAGTTGAAGAATATGGATTGAGATAAGAATATAAATGGGTATGGGTCATTGACTGACATTTTTTTTCAATGGTTGCTAATATCTTCTATCCTCTTCTAACCTCCCTAATCAAGCCACCTTCTGGAGCAATTTTCCACTGCTATTTATCCTTCAGTCCTATGGTTCCATTCTAGAGATTACAGTGATAAGTATAGTATTATTTAATTGATATAGTTTTTCCTTAAATGCTAATTTATTTATTTAAATTTATTTATTTATTTATGGCTGCGTTGGCTCTTTGTTGCTGTGTGCGGGCTTTCTCTTGTTGTGGCGAGTGGGAACTACTGTTTGTTGCGTGCGTGGGCTTCTCATTGCAGTGGCTTCTCTTGTTGCAGAGCACAGGCTCTAGGCGTGCGGGCTTCAGTAGCTGTGGCACGTGGGCTCAGTAGTTGTGGCTTGCGGGCTCTAGAGTGCAGGCTCAGTAGTTTTGGTGCATGGGCTTAGTTGCTCCGCGGCATGTGGAAATCTTCCCAGACCAGGGCTGGAACCCATGTACCCTGCATTGACGGGCGGATTCTTAACCACTGCGCCACCAGGGAAGTCCCCTAATTTATTTTTAATTGACTCAGGTTCATATTTAATTCTGACCTGAGAGTTCCTAACCTTTGTTTAATGAGTAGCTAAGTATTCGGTTTTTTTGTTTTAAAATACAGTTTCTAGATACTGAATATAAAATTTTGCTATAAGTTTGATTTAAATGAACATGTAACTGAAATTGGATTGGGCTGATTACTTTGTAATAATCAATTATTTGGCTTTAAGGACCTGTAGGGAAATGAATTTTTAGATTCTTACTAGAGGGATCCAATCACAACTTTTACTAAGATAGGTTATGCTTACTGTAACCATTTGGGAGAAACAAAACTAAAACAAAAAGTCTTGTAGTTATATTTTGATTTTGCCAAGTTAGATTTTATCTGTAAGAGAATCTTGCTCTTTAAAAATCCTTTGTAATTTTACTTTTAAAAGGATTTTAAGTATAGTTTTAACTCAAAACCCTCTAATCTTTTTGAGTGCTTTACTAGTCTTCTTCCTCATTGAGTGTGTATATACTTTATGTAGATTCCACTTATGTCTTACGTTTTTAGATGGGCAGAGAAGTTAGATCAGCTAACCAGCACAGCAACAAAAGATCCAGAAGGATTTGTTGGACACCCTGTAAATGCATTTAAGTTAATGAAACGTCTGAACACTGAGTGGAGTGAGTTGGAGAATCTGGTCCTTAAGGATATGTCAGATGGTAAGTCAGATGGTAAGACTAATGAGCCAAAAAAAAAAGTAAGGCTTTTTTGCTACCACCTGTAGACATGCCAGAAGAAGTGATAAATTCAGTTCCCAGAACATCAGGTGTTCAGCCTTGTAACTGAATTATTGCTGAGATGTATTTGATTTGACTAGAGTTAATTTAGTCTACATCCTGAATTCTTGATTTAAAAAAAAGCTGAATAAAAACTGGAAATAAAGAAAGATAGAACTTTATTGTTAAAATGTAATTTCTGCTCTTCATTTAACATGGTCCTTTTTGCTTTGAAATCTAAAAAAGTGAATCAATGGTTTGGCATACAGCTTCATTTCTGAGGGTAATTGTTTTCATTTTAGGATTACCTTCAGATTTAAAAAATTTTATGGGTAAGTCTTTATCTTCTAATCAATTTTTAATGTACTGGGAGTGATACTAATAAGGAAAAATGTTAGCTGTGTTTTACATAGTACTTTGAAGCTTAGGATTGTTTTGTTTAACATAGACAATAAATTTAAAAATTGAGGCTGCAAACAGTAATAATGAATGTCTTTCTAATTGAAACAATAAAATTGTAGTTGAAGTATTGAGATCTTTTAGATATTTTAGTAACAGACACAGAAAACTAAGGCTGGAGTTTAATGAAGTAGAGGTATTATGCTTTAGTACATAGTGTTTATTTGTTGAATGATTGAAGGTGGCAAAAAAAAGAGAGACAGAACTGAGCCAACTGTGTAGTAAAGCACTCCAAGTGTGCTTTCAAGTATTTGTGAGCAGTAAACTAAACTATTACGCATAGGACAGGAAACCTTGAAAAGAAAAATTAAGGCAAGCACTTGTGAATACTTCTTTGAGATGAAAAGGAAATAGTACCTGTGATTATTTGTTGTCATATAACACCATGAGAACATTTTTTTTTTTTTTTTGCGGTACGCGGGCCTCTCACCGCTGTGGCCTCTCCCGTTGCGGAGCACAAGCTCCGGACGCGCAGGCCCAGCGGCCATGGCTCACGGGCCCAGCTGCTCCGCGGCATGTGGGATCTTCCCGGGGTGGGGCACGAACTCGTGTCCCCTGCATCAGCAGGCGGACTCTCAACCACTGCGCCACCAGGGAAGCCCCATGAGAACATTTTTAAGATCATATATGTATGCGTTTGTATACATATATACATATGCACACACATTTGTTTATTATTTTTTTAAAAAAATCTAAAAAAAAAAATCTCAAGTATGAACTAAGTTTTTTTATAAAATAAACCTTAAGACTTAGGCGTTTTAATCTGTGGCAGTCATCCCATAATGCTATAATAGATATACGTTTTTTCTTTTTATTAGAGAGGATTTAAGTTACTTCACAGATTTTGGTTTGGGGCATAAAATCGTTCCAGTCTTCTGTAAAACTTGCTTGTAAAATTGCATGTGGATATTGTGACTAGGAGTTGGTCTTAAAACTAATGCTTTAATGTGGACTTAGGCCTCTTCCATCTAGTTGTTCATCTGTACATTTCAATTAACATAAAAATGCCTGGCCTTTTGATGATCAAAGTATGCATAGTTGATTATAAGTAAAGGAGAATGGAGGGAAGTCTCGTACCTAATTTTGATTTGCAAATGATGACACATGTTATTAAAATTTTAAATCACTTTTTGTTGTATTGATTTCTTAAGGAGTATTTAGCATCTCTTCTCCTTAGGAGTTATATAGTTACCAGTGATTAGTTTCTTAGTTTTATTTTTGCTGTATTTTATGTAAAACCTTTTAAAATTAATATTAGGATTTATAGAGTGCAAACCATGATGATGAACACTATATTTAATAATTAAACAGATCTAAATATATTTTAATAAACTAGCTTACCTGATACTCTTACATATATAATAAATGTCTCTTCCTTCTCCTTAAAGAATTCTACCAAACTTTATATATTTACACATTTATGTGATATGTGGCACATGGAAGAAGAAAACATAACTTTAAGAGTGTACATTTTGCTTACTGTTATCTGAAAGTATAATTGGTTGCCAGTGAACATCGTTTTCAAATCTTTAAATGTTCACTTTTCAAGCTTAGTGGAGGCTGTGTTGTATAATTAAAAACTCTATTATGTTAGTTGATCTTTACCTATTAATACAAATATAATTTATGCAATGACCTCAGATTACTTAAGCAACATTAAAAATGGTTTGGGAAGATGAACAACTTAGAGGTATGTCAAGTCTCGTTCAGTATATTTAATTTTTTCTTGTTACACATGGTATGGTGGAAAATTATAATAAAATAGATTTTGAAAAATCCTTTTAAGACTATATTGGAAAATGGAAGTCTGTGAGGTTCTAAAGTCTTTTTTCTTCCAATTTTATTGAGATATAATTGACATACAGTACCGTATAAAGTGTACAGCACAATGATTTCACTTATACACATCATGGAATGATTATCACAGTAAATTTAGTGATCATCCATCACCTCATATAGATACAAAATTTAAAAAATAGAAAAAAATGCTTTTCCTTGTGATGAGAACTCTTAAGATGTACTCTCTTAACAACTTTCATATATAACATACAGCAGTGTTAATTATTTTTATTGTGTTGTACATTACATCCCTAGTACTTACTTATAACTGGAACTTTATACCTTTTGACAGCCTTCCTCCAGTTACCCTGCACACCCACCTCCTGCCTCTGATAACCATATATCTGATATCTTTTTGTATGAGTTTGTTTTTGAAATATAATTGACCTGCAACACTATGTTCCTGTTATACAAAATATTGATCCTGTATTTCTATATATTTCAAAATGATCACCGTGATAAGTCTAGTTCTGATATGTCATCACCATACAAAGATATTACATAGTTATTGACTATATTTCCCACACTGTACATTTCATACCCGTGTTTAGACTCTTTTTTTCCCCCCCTATTTTAAGGTTTTATCTCTAACCTAACCATTCAGAGACAGTACTTCCCTAATGATGAAGATCAGGTTGGGGCAGCCAAAGCTCTGTTGCGTCTCCAGGATACCTACAATTTGGATACAGATACCATCTCAAAGGGTGATCTTCCAGGTAAGAATTACTGTAGTCTATAAAAATCCTATCACTTGGCTTCTCCGTTCAGTCCATTAGGGCAATGTTAATATAAAAAGACTTCCGTATTTTAAGATTTTTAACTTCACTTTGTTTCACAGCCTTTGAGGACAAAACAACCCTTTGTCTAGGACTGAATAGTTGTGGATAAGCTGCTAGCTTGTTACTGTGAAAGCTTATAATTATAGAGACTAACTTAAGTAGGCAATTTTAGCATGTAAGAAAAAGAAACAACCAGTTTTCCAAATGTCTGTCTTTAGAATACCCAGTATTTGTGCGTTAAGTTATAAGGAAATTGATAATCAAAGTTTATATATTCAGTAATTTAAAACCAAGACATGTTGAGTATGTACTGATTTTTAGTGTTCTACAGTGTGAAGCATCCTGCTTTCTGACCTATTTTCGGCAAAACCCTCTTTTTTTAAGTTACAGCTGATTTCATGATAATTTGCTTAAATTTATTGTGAAAAAAACATAAAACAAAATTTACCATCTTAACCAATTTTAAATGTGCAGTTTATGGTATTAAGTACATTTGCATTATTATGCAACCATCATTACCATCCATCTGCATAGCTCTTTTCATCTTGTGAAACTGAAGCGCTATACTTGTTAAACAATAACTCCCCAGTTCCCACTTACTCAGCCACTGGCAACCATCATTCTACTTTCTGTCTCTATGACTTTGACTTAAGTACCTCATATAAGTAGAATCATACAGCGTTTGTGTTTTTGTGACTGGCTTATGTTACTTAGTATAATGTCCTCAAGGGCTGTAGTATACGTCGGAACTTCCTTCATTTTTAAGGCTGAATAATAATCCATTGTGTATATACCATATTTTGCTTATCCATTCATCTGTTGATGGACACTTGGGTTCCTTCCACACATCAGCTATTGTGAATAATGCTGCTGTGAACATGGGTGTGCAAATAGCTCTTCAAGACAATGTCTTTTATTCTTTGAGTATATACCCAGAAGTGGAATTGCTGTGTCATATGATAATTCTGTTTTTAATTTTTGAGGAGCCACCATACTCTTTTCCATAGTAGATATACCATTTTACATTCCCACCAACAGTGCATAAGGGTTCCAGTTTCTCCACATCCTTGCCAACACTTGTTATTTTCTTTTTTTTTTCTGATAGTAGCCACTCTAGTGGGTGGTATCTCATTGCAGTTCTGCATTTCCCCAATTATCAGTGATGTTGAGCATCTTTTCATGTACTTATTAGCAGCCGCCTGTACATCTTCTTTGAAGAAATATCTATTCGAGTCCTTTGTCTGTTTTTTTTTTTTTTTTTTGCGGTACGCGCGCCTCTCACTGCTGTGGCCTCTCCCGTTGCAGAGCACAGGCTCCGGATGTGCAGGCTCAGTGGACATGGCTTATGGGCCCAGCCGCTCCGCAGCATGTGGGATCTTCCCGGACCGGGGCACGAACCCGTGTCCCCTGCATTGGCAGGTGGACTCCCAACCACTGCGCCACCAGGGAAGCCCTGTCTATTTTTTAATTGGGTTATTCATTCTTTATTGTTGAGTTTTAGAGGTTCTCTATATATTCTGGATATTAATTCCTTATGAGATGTATGATTTGCAAATATTTTCTCCTATTCTGTGGGTTGCCTTTTTACTCCATTGATATTGTGCTTTGTATCCAAATTTTTAAATTTTTACAAAGTCCAATTTGTTTATTTTTTCTTTTTTTGCCTGTGCCTTTAGGGTCATATACAAGAAATCATTGCCCAATCCAATGTTATAAAGCTTTTGTCCTATGTTTTCTTCTAAGAGTTTTATTGTTTTAGGTGTTATATTTAGGTCCTTGATTTATTTTGAGTTAATTTTTACATGTGGTATTAGTTAAGGGTTCAACTTCATTCTTTTGCATGTGGATATTCGGTTCTCCCAGCACCATTTGTTGAAAAGACCATCCTTTCCCCATTGAATGGTCTTGCCATGCTTGTCAAAAATCATTTGACCATATATACAAAGGTTTACTTCTGCCTCTGTATTCCATTAGTCTGTAAGTCTGTCTTTATGCTGATAACACACTATTTGATTATTGTAGCTTTGTAGTAAGTTTTGAAATTAGGAGGTGTGAGTCTTCTGGTTTTGTTCTTCTTTTTTAAGATTGTTTTGGTTATTCTGGGTCCCTTGAGATTCCGTATGAATTTTAGGATGGGTTTTTCTGTTTCTGTTTTTAGTATTTTGATAGAGATTGTGTTGAATCTGTAGATTGCTTTGGGTAGTATTAACATTTTAACAATCCATGAATCATGGTCTTCCGATCCATGAACATGGGATGTGTTTTCCATTTATTTATGTTGTCTTTCAGCAGTTTTTTTGTAGTTTTTCACTGTATGTCTTTCATCTCCTTGGTTAAGTTAATTCCTAAGTATGTTATACTTAGACTTCTTTTAGTAATTTTCTTTTAGATTGTTCATTATTGGTACATAGAAATGCAACTGATTTTTCTGTGTTGTCTTTGCATCCTGCTACTTGGCTGAATTCATTTATTAGTTCTAACAAGTTTTTTGTGGAATCCTTAGGATTTTCTAACCTAAGATAATTTTATCTGCTGGGTATTCCCTGGTGGTCCAGTGCTTAGGACTCCATGCTTTCACTGCCGAGGGTGCAGGTTCAATCCCTGGTTGGGGAACTCAGATCCCACAAGCAGCGCAGTGTGGCAGAAAAAAGATAATGTTATCTGTGAACAGAGATCATTTTACTTCTTCCTTTCCAGTTTGGGCACCTTTGAGCTTGTTCTTGCCTAGTTGCCCTGGCTAGAACTTCCAAGTACTAAGTTGAATAGAAGTGGCGAAAGTGGGCATCCTTGTTCTTGTTCTTGATCTCAAAGGAAAAGCTTTCAGTCTTTGACCATTGAGTGGGTTTTTCAAATATATCTTTTATTATGTTAAGGTAGTTTCCTTCTATTCCTAGTTTGTTGAGTGTTTTTTATCATGAAAGAATACTGAATTTTGTCAGTTGTTTTTTCTGCATGAATTGAGATGATCGTATTTTTTTCCTTTATTCCGTTAATGTGGTGCATTACATTGATCGATATTCATATGTTGAAACATCCTTGCATTCCAGGAATAAGTTCTACTTGGTCATGGTGTATAATCATTTTAATATTATATGCTGCTGAATTCTGTTTGCTAGTATTTTGTTGAGGATTTTTACATCAGTGTTCATAAGTGATATTGGTCTGTAGTTTTCTTGTAGTGTCTTTTTCTGGCTTTGGTATAAAGGATAATGCTGGCCTCATAGAATGAGATAGGAAGTATTCTTTCCTCTCTTTTTGAAAAGTTTGAGAAGGATTGGTATTAGTTCTTCTTTAAATGTTTGGTAGAATTCTCTGGTGAAGCCATTAGGTCCAGGGCTTTTCTTTTGTCAGGAGACTTTCGATTACTGATTGTCTCATTACTAGCTATAGGTCTATTCAGATTTTCTATTTTTTTCTAAGTCTTGGTAGGTTTTGTGTTTTTAGGAATCTGTCCATTTCATCTAGGTTATTCAATTTGTTGGTGTACAGTTTTTCATAGAACTCTCTTATAATCCTTTGTATTTCTGTAGAATCAATAGTAGTATCCCCACTTTTATTTCTGATTTTAGTAATTTGAATCTTTTCTTAGTCCATGTAGCTAAAGGATTGTCAATTTTGTTGACAAAATTCTTTTCAAAGAACCATCTTTTGTTTTCATTAATTTTCTCTATTGTTTTTCTTTTACTTCTCCTTTAATATTTCCTTTCTTCTGCTAGCTTTGGGTTAAGTTTGTCCTTGTTTTTCTAGCTTTTAGGTTGTTGATTTGAGATCTTTCTTCTTTTTTAATATAAGCATTATAACTATAAATTTCTCCCTTAGCTCTGCTTTCATTGTGTCCCATAAGTTTTGGTATTTTGTGTTTTCATTTTCATTTGTCTCTAAGTATTTTCGAATTTTCCCTGTGATTTCTTCTTTGATCCATCAGTTGTTAAAGAGTGTGTTGTTTAATTTCTGCAAAATTTGAAGTTTTCCAGTTTTACTTGTGTTACTAATATCTAACTTCACATGATAATTTACTTTTGCCATCTCTCACTTTTTCTGTGAGTGTGTGGCTTACCCCATTACTACCTTCTTGTCATTATCAACTAGAGAAATAAAATATATTACCTCTATCATCATACTGAAATTGATTTTCTCCTTAAGAAAATATAGTGGGATGAGTTACTTGTTAAGGTGTTTTTCTTGCTCATTTTCCTAAATTTGCAGTGAAGTATCAAGTGGAAAAACTAACCATGGTATAATATTAAATAAAATTTCCTTTAAGCTGCAATGTAATTTCATCAAGTTGGACTTCCAAAAAAGTACAAATTTGCAAATTTTATTTTCTGTTTCTACTAATATGGTACATTATAACACTTCTGAAGATCACAACTTTGTTTTGTTTGGTTTTTTAAATTAATTAATTAATTAATTTGGTTGCACCAGGTCTTAGTTCCGGTAAGCAGCTCCTGAGTTGTGGTGTGTGGGCTTCTTAGTTGCAGCTCACAGGCTCCTTAGTTGTGGCTTGCAGGCTCCTTAGTTGTGGCTCGCCAGCTCCTTAGTTGTGGCATGCAAACTCTTAGTTGAAGCATGCATGTGGGATCTAGTTCCCTGACCAGGGATTGAACCTGGGCTCCCGGCATTGGGAGTGTGGAGTCTTATCCACTGCGCCACGAGGGAAGTCCTGCCTTATGTTTTTTAGTTCACCTCTGGTTTAAAACATCAATTTGTTTAATAGATATTAACTATTTAATGTTTATTTAATATCTACTTAACATAATAACCATTATGTTAAGTACTAAGGATGTGATAATGAATAACACTGCTTTTGCCCTTAGGATACTTATCTTATGATATGGTATGATGAATGCCTAGATGCAGATAACTTAGGATACTGTGGGAGCACATAGGAGAAAACTTAATTTTGGACTTGAGAAGAGAGAGGCATAAAGTAAGACTTCCTGGAATACAGGATATTTTTTAAAATTGAGATGTAATGGACAAGGAATTAGCTAGGAAATTGGGGGGGGGGGAAATAGTGGGCATGAGAAAAATATTCCAAACAGAACATATATATAGGCCAGAGAGGAGAGAGCATTTTATATCAGATATCTAACAAGTAGTTTGTTCAAGGGGTGAGTGCATGAACAGTGGGAGGGAGTTGGTTTTGTGAGAGTAGTGAGAGATGAGGCTAGATAGGTAAGCAGAAGCCATCTCCTGATGAACTTTGTAAGTCATGTGGAGGAGTTTGAAGTGTTCTGAGTGCAATGAGAAGCTATTGAAAAGTTTTAAACAGGGAGGTTATATAATTTTCATTTTAGAAATATCATTCTGGCTGCAGAATGGATTCAGATCTGGGGGTAGGGACAAAGAAATCAGGGAGGAGGCTGTTGGAAAAATTAAGTAAGAGGTGATAGTGGTAGCTTAGGTTATTTCCAGTTTTTTGCAGGACCAAGGTTCAACAGACATCTTTATGTCTTCTTGTGTCTATTACACACATAAAAGAGTTTCTCTTGGATATAAGCTTCTCAAACTTTAATAGATGGGACCAGATTGTTCTCCAGAGCAGATGTACCAATTAATGCTCTCACCCGCAATGTATGGGAGTTCCCATTTCTTCATACCCTTGCCAACACTTGGCTTTGTCAGATTTAAAATTATAGCAGTTGAGGTGTGAAGCGATAGGGATGAGGGTAGGGGGAAGGATGATTCGTTTTTTTTAATTGCCCTCCCCCCAAAATCAGAGAAATGCTTATTTCAGTGGATTTATATTGATGCCATGTAACTCCTTGATTAATTTTGTCTGTTTCTTTCTCCTTTTTGGGCCTACCTTTTGAAATGCTTTCTTGATATTTTAATATAAAATCTGATAAGTTAAATGGATTTTAGCATTAATGATGCCTTTACAGTTCATATAGACTGTTCCTTTAGTTTCAGGTTGTTCCTAACCCTGATTTGTTGAGTAGATTTTTAGCTTCCGGAGATATTACACTTTTGGTGGGGGGGCGGTGAAGTAGAAAAGAATAGCTTTATTGCTTTGCCAGGCAAAGGGGGGTACCACAGCGGGCTAATGCCCTCAAAACTGTGTGTCCCCTACACTTTTCTTTTTGGATAGAAAATGTCTTATATATAAAATTTGATTTACTTCAGGTGGAAGTTGAAGGTTCTTCTTGGTCATTTGCATCACTATCTTGGTTAGCTGATAAGGTTAACTACACCAAGCAGTAGATTCTCTGCACATCTCTGGAGTGCACTCAGCTATGAGTGTACCATAGTGCCTCTGATGCAAGACGTCAACTTCCCAAGTGTATGCATTTTAAACATATTTGTCCCTTACAAATCAAGTTTTTGTCCACTAAATGTTCCTATAAATAATAGTGTAAGAATTTTTAAATTAAATCTCCAAGTTTATGGATGAGCCACAAAAAACGTATTTCTAAGTAAATTTTCCTATACTATTTTATTTCCTATTCCTATTTTCCTATATTATAGTTTATATTGTGATAATAAATTAAAAGGACTCTTTTTGGTGTTAGTTTTAACTGTAAATTTGGGTTACTACATTCGGTTTGACGGGCTAACATCAGTCATCCGTGCCACTTCCTTTGAACCAAAGGAATTTGCAGCTTATTCTTTTTTCTCATCAAATTCTATTTGTGCTTTGCATGAAAGTTTTTTATAGTCTTTTTCTGCCAACATCACTTTCCTTATCTCATTTTCTTTGTCTTCTTGTCCATTTACTTTTTCTTTTCATGTTCTCTATTTTGGAAGCAGCCTTCCCTTTCAAATGCTACATCACTTCATTTTCATTTTCATTTTCTTCTTTAATACAATTCCTAGGCATTTTGCCTTTGATAATTGTGAATAGATCAATAGGTAAGATAACCCGAGATACTTTAACTACCAAGGCAGAATAGCTAAAGATACTCTACTATCCCCATTGTGCTTTCAGATAATGTTGCCAGGATATCAGGTCATGTAAAAAATATTTCTGGTGCTCTCTACGGGTATTAATGGCATACTCTCCTCTTGTGCCTTTTGTATGTCCCTGAGAAAAAACATTCTTAATTACTGCTTTGTAAGCTCATCTTAGAACCGTATTCCAGTTCTCATAACTGAAAAATAATAGGAGAGTCAAAATTCAGTATGTTTCCTTTGTTTCTGAAATTGTGTCATGTTAAACTATTAATAAGTTAGTTTCTTGGTATCCTTTTCTAGATTAGAGTGTGGAGTAGAGAGTTAGTAACTGTCAAAGTATGGATCTTCATCTTCATTTTAGTAGTACACTGATAATCAGTTACTATCCATAAGTGACTAACAGGAGGCAAAAAAAAAAAATAGTGAATGGAGGTAGTTGTATGATTTGAATATTTAATTGTATTGGTCCATGTGATCCTCCAGTGCATACATCTCCATGCTAGGACTGTGCTTGGTACTAGAATGTAACAGGTCATATCCTCAGACCAGGGCATGCTATGCCCTAGACAGTGAATGTCTGATCACTAGCAAAATGTGCCCATGATTTTATTTCCTCTTTTTTTTTTTTTTCGCGGTATGCGGGCCTCTCACTGTTGTGGCCTCTCCCGTTGTGGAGCAGAGGCTCCGGATGCGCAGGCTCAGCGGCCATGGCTCACGGGCCCAGCCGCTCCGCGGCATGTGGGATCTTCCCGGACCAGGGCACAAACCTGTGTCCCCTGCATTGGCAGGCGGACTCTCAACCACTGCGCCACCAGGGAAGCCCTTTATTTCCTCTTAATTTATTTCTCATGAACTCCTTTTCTGCTAGCACTTAAAAAAAAAAAAAAAATGTTGACACCATTGGATAGGTTATAGCTAAGTCTGGTTTTAGCCAATTTACTGCCTTGTTGAAGTATAGTCAATCAAAATTTATTAAGGAAAACACCATTGTATTCCTTTTTCTACCAGTTTCCTTTGTGATGTTATCAGACATATCAGACATACGTTTCCTTTTGGTTAAATACCTAGAAGTGAATTCTCTGGGTTGCATGGTAGGTATATATTTAATTTGAAGAAACCACCAAATTGTTGTACCATTTTTTATATACTCTGGTCATCAGTGTAT
>NC_082698.1:61046548-61127789 GCF_949987515.2 Delphinus delphis
AACACCCCTACGGAGTCAAATTCCCCACCCAATGGTATCCGTCCCTGGGAAATACAAAAAGGAAGTAGGGAGAACAACCAACATCCAGGCCCACAGCTAACTGAGCTGCAGGTGGTGGCTGGAGACAGACCCATTTGACTCTCCCCCGCTCGCTCCCCCCAGAGTAGCCCTCAGGTGACAGCACAGACCAGCCGCCTCTCGCAGGGAAATCAGGAAGAGAGGGGGAAAGAACTGGGGAGGCGGGTGGCAGGAATGAGGAATTAGGCAAAGAAAAATGGCGCACAAAATGCAGAAACACCCCAGCATGCTTGCTTCCCAAACCTGGCCCATGAATCGAGGGGTGACAGGTCTCTCATCTCCGATGCCAAGAGCGAGGAGCTCCGGGCAGCCGCAGGTACTACATCTGCACCTGCCAGCACTTGGAAAGAGGCAATAAAGCATAGCAGCAGGGCCTGGAATGCTAAGTGCCTGCAGCTGGGAAGGGACTGCCTCGCGGCAAGAGCCGCTCACGGCACACCTCCGCCGGGCGAGGGCCACTCCCAGGGACTGGACCGCACATCCTCGCCTGCCCTGGGCAGCCCGCTGCTGGGGCCAGGGCAGCGGGCAGAAGAGGAGGCAGGACAGGTGCACATGGAATGTAGCCCTGGGGGCCACCCAGGGCCGGGTGCTGGCCCAGACATACAGGGATCTTCTGGATGAAGCCCAAGTGAGCTGGCTGATTTACGGAGGCTGGCAGAAAGCTGGGACGCTTGAGTCACTGGTAAATGAGAGTGGATCATAAAGCACCCTGGCTAAGCCAGACGTCTGGAAATACAGCAGGGCCACCTGCAGCTCACAGTGTGGCCCCATTCCTCGAAGGATAATAATGATCATAATGTTTATACAGAACTCGCAGTAGTGGTGCCAGGCCCTGCGCTAAGTGCTTTGCATGCCTGTGAATTTACTTAACCCTCACCACAACCCTAAGAAGTTGGTGGGTGTATCATCCTCCTGTTATATGCCTGCAAGGTGAGGCAGCACCGAGAGGCCAGGGAGCTAAGAGCAGAGGCAGGGTTTGAACCCATGCAGTCTGTTTCCAAAAGCCCTGCCCTAGCCAGTGCTTCCCAAACTCTACCATGCCTGCCAGTCACCAGGGCGGCGTGTTGGCAGCTCCTGACTCAGTCAGTCTGGGGGCCTGAGACTCTGCATCACTAACACACTCGCAGTGATGCCTGGTCCCAAGACCACGCCTTGAGTAGGACGCTCTAAATTACTGTACTAGGTTCCGTGACAGCCCTTCACTGCAGAAACGAGTTTATACGCACTGCTCTGGCCTCTGGAGGCATGTGTGAATTCCTCAGTTAACAGGGAGAGGCCCTCACAGGGTGTCAGAACCAAGGGGCTGGAGCTGGAGGAGGGAGTGTGAAGTCTTAAAATGCCCATGTCCACACCTCACCTCGGCCTTATTCAATCAGCATCTCTGGGGTAGGGCCCAGACTGGAAGTTTTAAAAAGCTCCCTGGGTGATTCCACTGCATAGCCATGGTAGAGCCCTTCCAGACAGACGATAGGGATGCCTCAGTCAATGCGTCAGACTCATTGAAAGTTCCGTGGGGTTAGGTCAGGGAGTTCAAAGCTGCTCTCAGAAAAGGGGTGGCGAGCCAACTCCTAGGCTAGTTGATGGGTATGGCTAGGGTCTGCTAGGGTATCCTCTTCTTGTCCCCTGGGGCACCCCTGGAGGAGAGGGGCAGCTGGCAACCCCCAGCCTGGGATGCCTTTAGAGCACCCTGCTTCCCCCATCCATGAGCTTTCAAGAGAGAGCAGACCTTGCCCTAGATCAGCTGCGAAAACTGAGGCTCCTGACAGAGTAACCACACTGAACCCTCTTCTCCACTAAACCTGGACCTTAGCCCCCGGCCTGTCTCCACCTGCCAGCTCAGTCTTAGCAAGAATCCTTCGAAGTCAGTTTATGGAGAATCCCCCCACCCTTGATATCTTATCACCCTCGAGATCTGATCAAGTTCTTCATCCCCCACCCTTGGTGTCTATGTCATTGGCCTGCCTTTAGCAAGAATCCCCCTACCCTTCATTGTAAATTAACTATACTTCAACATTAAAAAAAGAAATAATTCTCAAATGCTATGGCTACTTTCCAAGTAAGGTTAGTGACAATTTTTATACTAAACCAAATTATAATGAAACCTTAATTTATGAGGAAAAAAAATCCCTCTACCCTGATGATTCCTCTTAGTAATGTTCCAACCACTGACCCCCTCACTTTGCTCCTTAGCTATAAATCCCCACTTGTCCTTGCAGTATTTGGAGCTGAGCCCCATCTCTCTCCCTTACTGCAACAGTCTTGAGTAAAGGTTTCCTTACCACTTTAACAAGTGGCAGAATAATTTTTTCTTTAACACTCTCCCTGCCCATGGGAAAAGTCACCCCACAAAATGAGCAGCCCCAGGTGGAGAGAGAGGGCTTGATGCCACCTGCCAACCAAACTGAGATTCCTCACCTTGACATTCAAGGCCCAAGCAAAGCCTTCAAGGCCCAGGAAATTATCTCAAGCCTTATTTCTCTCTTATATGCACCCCACATATAGCAAAACCAGATGCTTCACTGTTCCTAATAGACATCTGAACTTTCCTCCCAACCTGCCATAGCTCAGAGTTTTCCTTCCACCTGGAATGTCTCCTCCCCATTCTTCTAAGTTGCAGAGATCTCTCCCCTAATAACAAGACTACTTACGCCCAGTCTTCAATTCCCCATCTTCCATAACTACACAGACTCCTATCTGGGCTGGGTACATGGTTCTCGGGATAAAGACAACACTTAAAGACTACACTTCCCAGCCTCCTTTGCAGTGCTTGTGGTCACACGACTGACCAATGCGATACGAGCAAAAGCAATGTGTTTTACTTCCCAGAGTGTTTATGTTCTTATAACTGTCCTTTTCCTCTTCCTACTTGATGTAATGGCTAGAATTCCAACAGCCATTTTAGACTATGAAGTGATCTTGAACATGGAAGCGACACATGGTGGAGTAACTAGGTTCCTGCAAACATGGAACATCACACTAGCATTGGGCTGGCCCCCTCCAGACTTGCACATGAGAGAAAAATGACCTTCTATCTTGTGGTAGCCACTGCTCTTATGGAATTTTCTGCAACTCACAGCTGAACTTAGCACTATTATATCCACTCTTTCAGACTCCTGGAGGCATGGACTCTGAATTCTTGGTTACCATACCACACGGCACAGAATCATCATTTGCATCTCCTCCCCAAGTTAAATACTAAGCAATGTGAAGGCTGGGGCTGTGTCTTATCCATTTCCATCTTCCCCTGCCACCTGAAGCATGAGGCCTCATATACAACACAGAGCATGTTTTAGGGCTGAAGTGAATTCCATCTACGTACTATACTCCACACAGCTTCCCAATTCGCATCCATACTCTTAGGACGCTGCAAGCCTCCCTGGAAGGGTGCACCCAAATGAAGCCCTTCACCGCCTCCCAGGAGGAACACGCCTTACCAGGATGTCCGAGCCCTTAGACTCCTCCAGTGTGGCTGGGCTGGAACAGTTGCTGAGTTTGAATATCCAGTACTCCTGGGCCGTGACAAAGAAGTTCCATGGCAGCAGGCCACCGATGCCCAAGCTGAAGAAGATGATGTAGGTACCACTGAAGCGGTCCTTGGGCCTCTGGAGGCCGGGCGGCGGGTGGTCCAGCAGCTTCTCAAGCAGTGCTTCTTGGTCAGCTCGGAGAGAGCTGCTTGCAGTTCTGTAGGTGGAGTTGGAGCTTTGATGAAAGTCATCCTCTGAGACGATGGCCACTGTTGGAGCAGAGAGAGAAGCAGACATGGGGCAGGTGATCAGCAGCTGAGGCCGGAACTCACCCATCCTACAGAGCTGACTATGTCCCCACTCTGAGGTCTACAGGGTCACCAAGGTGTGGTTCGAGAGCTTCAGGTTTAAAGATTAGGGAGAAGGATAAGATGTCACACTGTAAGTGACCTCAGGTTCCCCCCACCCAGTCCATACAAGGGCAACAGAGTAGCAAATAATTGTGGGGCAGCTGGGAGTAAGGCAATGCGGCATGGTGGGGCCTGTGGCAATCAACCTGCAAGGGCAAATCTGGTCTCAAGGCATCAAACTTTCTAAGCAGCCATAACAAAAGGAATTAGGACCCCTGATGAGCACACAGTGCTCTCTAAACCCTTCAACTTTATGTGAGAAAAGTAAGGAGCAGGAAAAGTGTGCAGAATATGGTACTATTTGTGCAAAAAAGCAGGGATGGAGTAGACGGGAAGGAGAAAATACACACATATGTACGTATATCCTCTGGAAGGACACAAAAAATTTCAAACAGTGGTTGCCTCTGAGGTGGGAGGCTAGGGATGGGGAGGGTGGGGACTTCACTGCATACTCTTCTGCGCCTCTCGAATTCTGAACTTTGTGAATGTATTATCTGTTCAAAAATAAAATTATAAATAAAAATAAAGGCGTTCAAATTAAATAATATTAACAACAAACAACCTCATGGTGTCTAGCGCTGCCCCCAGAAGCTGGTTTGAAACATCTAATAGTCCACTCTCTCATTTCACTTGTGGGGAAACCGAGGTCCAAAGAACGGGTCACAAACCAGGCCAATGGCCAAGTCTGAGGCTGCAGCTCCGGCCTGGATCCCCACCTCTGTTCATCACATCCCACCACGAGACAGCAACTCCCCATTTGTGGTAGCAGCTAAGACAAATCGAAGATTCCAGGTTGCCAGTAACAATTGTGTAGATGGCCCTGGGCCAGTCACCATGCTCTGAGCCTCACCTTCCCCATCCCCATCCGCAAACCCAGGGAAGCCTTTTTCCAATGGCTTTTGTAAACTGCGACTGGCTGGCAATGCTGACAAACGTCAGCATCTTCCCTGCCATCCTCGGCTTGTCACCTGGCCGGCTGGCTGCGGAGTTTGGCTGCAAGGTAGCACGCCTGCTTCCATGCCCTATACAGCACACAGGCCATGACAGCAGCTTGATAAATGGGAAATATTTCCATAAAGCTGAGGATGGGATACTCTGTCGTCCCTTCTGCAATAAACAAATCAATGCATCTCGGCTCACGTAGGAGTCTGAGCCTTAACTCAGAGCATCAAGCCAGGCCAGGTGAGATGGGAACACTGTGTCACAGAGGTACAGAGCCTTATCAGGCTCTGCTACTATTTCGGGAGAGCCTCACAACATTTCCCGGAATTAGGCAGGACAGAAATTATTGTCTCCTTTTTATCAGAAGCAAAGGATGAGGACTTACGTCACTTGATTTGTCCCACATTCAAACAGTAAGAATTCCCGATAGTTAAAATTAAATCCAGTACTCATGCATGTCAAGGTCTGTACCTAGCACTTGAGGCTGACCACAGCCCAGTATAGTAGGTAGTACTCTAAGACCCATTTCACAGGTGAAGAGTGAGCCTCAAAGAGGTTGAGCAATTTGCCCAAAGTCACACAGTAAGAGTAAGGTTACATAGCCAAGCAGTCTGAGCCCATGTGGACTCCATGGCGTCCCTGGGAGGCAGGTGGCTGGCAATGTGTACCCTTGTCTGCTGGCTCCTGGCCAGTGAGGTGTGAGCAGCGGTGAAGGCAGCACTGCAGGGCACCCTCATCAATGTTTGCTGAATGAATGGACTCTGGAATGAATGGAATGAATGGGGGCAGCCAGGATGTTTTCCCCTGCTGGGGCAGCATATACCCTGCAGCAGGCAGGCAGGAGGATGCCGGATACCCAGAGCATCCGAGTCAGCAAGTCTATTTTAAACTCCCCTGGTTGAGCAGAGCCCTTTCCCAGCTTTGCTCACAGGGAGCTCAGCACTAACCAGACAGTGTGGCCACACGTGCACATGCGTGCGCGCGCGCGCACGCACACACACACACACACACACACACCATTTCTAAATTAGTGTTTAAAATGTAAAAATTATGACCCACGTAGGACAACAGACAAAGGCCAAGTGGTTCCTTCCAGATGCTCCAGCTCCAAGTATGGGTGCAGGGGCCACCAGCTCGGTCACCCAGGCCACTCTGCCGGAGTCCATTCTCAGCTCCAGGTAGCTATTTGTCCAGGACCATTCAGCCTTGACAAAGCTTCGAAGGAGCCTGGAATTTCCTCTCACCCAGGTCACAGGCCAAGGCACTGGAGTGAGCAAAGTCTTATTACTCTTGATGAAAACGAGCTGCTGGCTTTTGGATTAAAGAGAAAGGTAAGGAAGAGCCTCGGCTGGTGGGCTGGCTGTGGCCTGGAGTGTGTTCCTCAGGCACCTGCAGGAGCTCGTTGGGCTCAGCCCTGCTCCCGTCCTGGGTGACCCGGGGCAAGGGGCAGCCGCTGCACGAAGCAGCAGAAACTCGCGGGGCCTGGAGTCATTGCAGGCCATCCTCCAGGTCTGGGTGCCGGTTTCCAGGAAGTTTCTTACTGACTCTGGCAATCTCGCCTCTGTGTCTCTACTTCCTCACCTATGAAATGGGGGCGGGGGGCTGGTGAAGCTAACCTACGGGAAAGCACTGCTGGGAAACTCACGGTGCCACCCAGAGGCCATGGCAGAATCTGCCTTGGGGCTGTGGACACCCCCAGCCTCAGGCTTCCCAGTTTGGACAGTCAGCCACCTTCTGGATACTCTGGGCTGACCTGTCCATACCCAGGCCCCCCATATCCAGGCGGTGAGGTCCAGTCTCAGGAAATCCATGGGGAGGAGGGCAGAGAATCTGGGGGAGAAAGAAGATAGAGACCCAGAAAGAGGGCAAGTGAGAGGAAAGTAGGGGGAGGAGGAGAGAGCGGAGAGGAAGCGGAGGGACGCTGGGGAGGGGGCCACAGCGAGAGGCGCCAAGACAGAGGCCGGGGTCCTGAGGCTCCCGCGGAGCCCCCCAGGAGGGCCGCGGCGGGAGGCCGCCGACTGCGCGAGCCCAGTGGGCGACCGAGGGCCTGAAGAGCTGGGCGGTGGCCAGACCCGCGCCCGACAGCCGGCCCGCACTTACTGTCGCCGCCTCGTCGCCGCCGCCGCCTCTCCGCTTACCTCGGCCACTACGACGACTCGTGGCTCTGCTGGGCCGCAGGCCGGGCTCCGCCTCCAGGCGCCGCCCCGCCCACCACCGCCGGCGCTTCCCGGTTTGCAAACCTTTCTCCTTCCGGCGCTCCCTGCGCTGCTGCCCTACTTCACAGGTGGAGAGAGTGAGGCGCTGGGCCGCCAGGTGCCCTGCGCAGGCGGGCGTGCGAGCGCTCCGTGAGCCGGCTCTCGGTGCTGCCGCAGCTGCTTCTCCACCGTGGAGCCCGACCCCATCATTTCCCAGAGCCCTGCTCCCCAGAACCCGGAAAAGCTCTCCACCTGCCCCAGACTCCTGCAGTCTCACCCGCTCCTCCCTGATCCCCTGCTGTTCCCCGCACCCCACCCCCGCGCCGCCTGAGGGACCCTCCTGTGTGCCAACACCTTCCAGAGGCTCGTTGTCTGGCTGAGGCAGGGGCGTAGTTGGGCCGGCAGCACGCAGTCCTCAGGACCACCCCGGCCCCACGAGGCCCTCCCACCAGCCGCCAGACCTTCCTGTCTAAATTACAGGCCAAGGCAGCCACCTTTATCCTACCCTCTCTCTGCTGTGCCCCTGACATCCACATGCCCTGAGGGGCCGGCGTCGCCTTGTGCCCCTATTACGGAGGGACCTGAGAAATCTGGGCTTGTGGGAACCCCAGATGGAGCTGGGATGTAACACCAGCTCTGTCGGGGTCTAAAACCCCTGCGGAGATGCTCCTGACCCCACAGGGGTGAGCGCAGTGCTGGCTGCTCTCGGGGCCGGGGGAGGTGGCAGCCTTGTTTCATGGTGAGGCTCACAGAACACTGTACTTCCTTCATTAAGCAGACCTACTCTGTGCCCTGCCCTGCAATGGGGTCCCATGATATTGTGTTAGAATCAGGAATATATATTTGGTCTGTTCCCTTGTTCTGGACTCGACTGTCTAAAACCCATAGAATTTGCTGAGTGATGGGGGTGATGGGAGAGTCTTTTGTTGTTCATAACGAGCCCCTTTCAACCTTACCTGAATTTATGCTAATGAGGTGGGCTTGGTGGGCTCCAGATAGCTTCTGGATGAGGGCTGGTGGCACCAGAGGAGCCCACCCAGGGATTAGAGGCTTGGAACTTTCAGCTCCACGCCCCCCCTCCAGGGAGGGGAGTGGGGCTGGAGATGACATAATCACCCATGACCAATGAGTTAATTAATCATTCCTACATGATGAACCTCCAGAAAAACCCCTAAATGATGGGGGTTCAGACAGCTGCTGTGTTGGCAAACACATCCGCCTGCAGGGAGGGTGGCACACCCCAACTGCATGGGGACAGAAGCTCTGGACCTGGTACCCTGTTCATTTGTATCCTTTATAATAAACCAGTGATGGTAAGTTAACTGTTTTCCTGAGGGCTATAGGCCGTTCTAGCAAATTATTGAAAGTGAAGGGGATGTGTGGGAACCCTCGATTTTGTCACCAAGTTGGACAGCAGATTGGGCACCCTGGGTACCCCATACTTGTGACTGGAGTCTGAAGTGGGGGCAACCTTGTGGGACTGAGCCCTCAACCTGTGGGGTCTGAGGCTCCATGGAGTTGGTGTCAGAATTGAATTGAACTGTAGGACACCTAGCTGGTTTCCAGAGAGTTGGACAATTTGTTGTTGGTATGCATATCAGAAAAAAGAAACCCACCACATTTGTTGTCAGAAGTGTTGAGAGTAAAAACAGTGCAAAGACCCAAAGGTGCCAAGGGCTGGGGTCTTGCTTTGGAGGAACTTGTGCTCTCCCTGGGGGGACAGGCTGCCAAGGGCAGAGGATACAGGAAACCCTGCGGCTGCAGCCAACTCTGAGAGCAGACCGATTCCAGGACCAGGGAGGGGATGGGAACGGCTGGGCAAGTGGGCAGGCCCCAGTGATTGGGGGGATCCGCTCCCTTGGCCCGATGTTGTTGTGGGCTGGCTGTGGAGGCCTCTTCTGATAAGGCCTAGGAATGGAGTAGCAACACTTTTCTGCCTGGAGGGCCCTCTCCTCTGTGTCTGGGGTGGGGATGAGGCATAGAGGCATTGCAAGGGGGCGGAGTTGATGCCTGCTTGCAGGCATTGCCAGAGCATGTCAGGGAAATATTTGTAAACAGTACACTGCTGCACAGCCACTGGGCATCCTCATTGTTCTGAAATGCACGTGAAGAAGAAAAAGAAGGGGGGAGAGAAAGGAGGAGGTGAGGGAGAAGAAGGAGAAGGAGAAGAAGGAGGGCCGGGGAAGAGAAGGGAGGGAGGAAGAAAGGAGAAGGAAGGAAGGAAAACTCAAAACATCCAAGGTGCTCTCCACTGGGTTGATACTTTACAACTCGGCGCTATGAGAAAGCATCCTGTCACTCCCAGGCTTGGAAATACCCTGCAAGTTCTGAGTGCTGTACAGAAGCCATCTCACTATTACAAAGGGACTTGCTCCTGGCCCCAGGGAGCTGGGATGCGATGCTATGGACTGGCTGGGGAGGCCACCTGGTGCGGTGGACAGAACTGGAGCCAGATGGCCCTGGGCTTGGATGCCGTTTAGGCATCCCTAGGAAGACAAGTCTGGGTTCCCTCCTCTGATCATCCCAACCTAACAGCCTTCTATGAGGCCCAGAGGGGGGCCCTGCAATTAGTAACAACTGCTCTCAAAAAGCTCTGGCTGCCCTCCCCCTCCCCCCCAGCGACCATCTCCTTGAGCCTAACACACAACCCCATGAGGTCGGTACTCTGGGTAGCCTCTTTTTACGTATGAAGAACCCGGGCTACTGAGAGGTTAGTACCTTGTTTGGAGTCACGCAGCTGATAAGCGACAGAGCCAAGATTCAAATCAACGCCTTTCTGCCTCCAGAACTCAGTCAGGGGTTCCATGAAAGGAGGTTGGGAGTGGGCACGGGGGAAGGCTCACATAAATTCCTCATTTCACCCAAAGCCTTAAAACCTGTAGGCGATTAAGCAATAAGAAGAGCCTGCGCAGCAGGAAGGCCACCGGGGGAGGCTGAGGCTTCATCAGGCTGGTGCTGCCATCTCGTGGCTTTTCCCCGTCACTGCCATGCTCCCAGGCTGGGCTGGCTCCGTGCATTTCCTGCTTTCTAGGATTTCCTGGGCCCCCAAGCAGGGCACGTGGCTCCTGAGAGATAAGGAATCGTCCATAACTGCTGACCCATAACTCTCTGCTCCCACATCACTGGTTCAAGTCCTTACCACCTCTCTGGCTCAAACCACCTCTCCTCTGTTTTGCTCAACTGCTCCCTCTGGGGAATGTTCTGGACCTCCTGGAGGCTCCAGCCCCCAACCCCATCTGTCTCCCCTCCCTGCATTGGGCATTTTCCTTCCAGCCAGAGCCAGCTTAGATCCCATGGTCCATCATTTCAGTAACATCTTGGCAATACCCTCAACTCCCATGCCCCTCGTCTCCCAGTGGCACTGCTGGTCAAACCGCAGGTGAACCCACCTACACCTGAGCGGAAGAGCCTTGCTGGACAAAGTCCCCAGCAGGCCAGTGGCTCCACTCCAAATTCATGTCACCAACCTGGGATGGGCTTCCAGGATACCGGCAGTCCCATGACACGTCTTCGTTCCTGCTCTCCGCAGGAAGGGCTGCCACCTTCCTTCTCCACTCACCTCAAACACCTGGACACACCCCATCCTGAGATGGCCTTGCCTCCTGCCTCCTACTTGGCAGAGAAAACAGAAGCCACCAGGGAGGACCTTCCTCATTTCTCAGCACCGAATATGCTCCCATCTCCTCCTGCTTTTCTGTCTATCTTTCCACTTACAACAGGAAAGTTGCCCTCTCTGTCCTGGGTCTGCTCCCCCTCCGGCTCCAGATCCCAACCCCCGCCCTCCCACCAGCTCGGGAGCCTTTCAGGATCCATCGATCCTTCTCTTTCTTACACCTTCAACCTCACACTCCCTAATGCATTCTTTCCACTGTTTCTTTTGTTTTCTTGTTTGACGTTTTCTGATGCAAGTATAACCTACATATAGCCTAGTGTACAAATCATAAGTGTAGAGTTTATGAATGATTACACAATGGATGCATCCATGCCACCAGCACCCGGATTAAGAAATGGGACATTACTAGTGACACGAGCTGGAACCTGTGACCTTTGCAGTAGTGGATGGGGGAGAAATGGCTCCAGGGTGGACCATGAGAGCTGTTTTCAAATATTTGATAAGCTTTCAGGGACTAGAAGCCTTAGACTTATTCCTGTTGGTTCCTAAAATCAGCCCCTATAGTGAAAACAAGTAAGCACTCAAATGTCAGCTGTTATTATTACTGTTAATACGTGATGAGTTCCCTAACTCTGCAAGTATTCAAGCAGAGATTGGTCAAGCCCATGTGTGGGCCATTGTGAAGGGAATTCTGGCATCAGGTGAGGGTGGATTAGATAATGGCCAAGGACCCCCACCTCTGCCATCCTAGAAGTCTGTGAAATGGATCCCAACGAGCCCCTGCAGTTCTCAGGGGCTGCCCTGCCCAGTGTAACCCCCTTGGGTTATCACAGCATTTACCAGTGTGAGTGCAGGGCATCTGTCCCTGAGCTCCTGGTCATAGGGGAATCGCTGGGACCTGAGGGCTGGCAGCTTAGCCCTGCCCTGGGTTTCATCAGGCAGAGGAGAGGCTTCTGGGAAAAGGACGAGCCGAGGCTGCCATCCCATGGAGGGATGCAGGAGGGGGGCTGGGGCAGGTGCCACTGTCCTTCTGATGCAGCTCGGGGAAAGCAACGCCCAGACAGGGGCCTCTTGGCAGTCTGCAGAGAGGGCCAGGGGCTCGGGACCCTGTCCCAGGCAGCAGAGCCCTGAACCAGAGCAGTTCTGAACCTGACCCTCCTCTGCTTCAAAACCCCTCCGCAGCTCCCACTACCTAGCAGGTCACAGACTGGGTGGGCCTTGTTTGGCCTACCCAGTATTTAAAGAAATTTGAGCCCAAAATTACAAATGGAGTGATTTCCCATACAAATCCTAATCCTGGTTTCTGGTTTCTAAGAGCAGGAGCTTGGAGCAGCCCTGGGTACTCGCTCCTGCCTGGCAGCCACCGTTTGAGCCAGTAGTGAGGGCCTCCCTTTTGGGTGGGCTGTGGGGTCTCGGGTGAGCCACAGTCGCCACTTTCCCCTATCACCTCCCTGTTGCGCTGAGGCCAAATGAGAGAGGCCATTTAACAGAACACTTACCCTCCTGTTTCCTTGAGACCCGTCTGCTAACAACAGTGGAAAGTGGGCAGTATATGCTGAGACAGCCTGTGTTTCAAGAAACAGCCGAGAGGGCACACCTCTTCGTGACGTGTTAATTAAGGCTGCTTCTCTTGTTCACGTGACCGAGCAGCATGGATCCTGCAGACGTTTCTTTTTGACCCCTGGCCTCAGGGAGCAGATCCGTGGGTGAACCTCGAGTGGGTGGCCTTATGGGGAGCCATGCCCCTGTGGCAGGTGGGTCAGCACGGCCCCTCTGTCCTTCCCAGACTGACCCTGCCCCTTCTCTGACTCCAGGAGCCCTTTGCTCCACTATGGGCTTTCTCACCTCCGTACTTGTCATCACGCCATCCCTGCCACCTGGCGGTCCCTTGCATCCAGCACTCCACCCCATCTCCACCTGCCTAGATTCCACACCTTTCAAGGCGGGCCGGCGGGGGGACCCCTCCCTTCCTCGAGCTCCCTCGCGCTCCGCTGGTGTCCCTCTCAGGCTGGCTGCTGCTCGGTCCTGGTGTACCCACTGCGAGAATTCACTTTTTATTCTGCCGAGCGGCTTGAGGGCTGAGTCCAGGTCTGATTCACTTCCTGCTGCACTCCCCGTGCTGTGCAGGTCTATGGATTAGATCAATAAATATTGACTGAATTTCCAGTTATCCAGACCCTCTCCTTGAGGAAGCTTCTTAGGCCGAAGCTTAATGGGCTTATCTGGAATGGGCAGATTCAAATCCCCCACAGGGAGGCCTGGGCTGGGCCAGCCCCTCGGGGGCTGCTGGCATAGCGCAGACTTGCTGGTGCCACCCCTGTCCCTGCACCCACCCCCCCATCTCCCAGGTTAGGGTCATTAAGAGGACACCAGCACACACCCCTCACACTCATACACGCACCCAAATAGGGCCCTGAGGCCACTTCGGCACCTCCGGCAGACAGCAGCCTTCATATCTGGCCCACCAGCTGCTGAAAGGACAACAGCATCTTCTCTTTGTAAGAAGTTTCATGAAAGAAAATTGCTGCTGACTTTTGCCTAAAAGCATCTTCCACAAAACGCATAATTGCAAAACTGTCTGAGGGAAACCAGCCCCAGCATTCTAAAACATCTTAGTTCCAGAAAGTCTTTGTGGACCCCAGGCTTAGTTGGAGCCTCTCTGAGCTTCTGTGGTCCCCTTGCCCATTGGTTTCCCTGTCTCCCCCTAGGCCATGGCTCCAAGAGCAGTGTGTGCTGCCTGGACCTGGCACCCAGCAGTGACGGGCACTGTGCCGAGTGAGATGGGCAGCGGCATGGGGGCCGCTCCCTGCCCCACCAGTTTGTGTTTTGAAATATCAGGGCCTGGCGGTTCCTAATCTCAAGCGCCTCCTGGCCCTGCAATGTTGATCCAGGGCAGGGATTATGGTTAGAAACGGCAACCTGTTGAGAACAGTCCTTAAACCCTCCAAGAGCCCAGTTCAGAGAAGGCCAGGGCCTTGGTGCGAGATGCTTGTACCTGGTGCAGGCGACAGCTTGCTTGAGGGCAGCTTTTCTGACGAAGTGACGAGGGAGGAGGTCGGGAGGGCGAAAGACATCCCACTGTTGGGAGCAGGGAATTGTTGGCTGAGGCAGTGAATGGGGGTGCAAGGGGAGGTCAAGGGGAAGGCGTGGAGAACAGGCAGCGCAGCCCCCAGTGGCCTGTAGAGGGCGCTAGCAGGGCCTTCGTTAAAGATGAGGTTGGAGTTCCAAGATGGATGGGTGGAGCCTTAGCAACAAAAATGAATCTGTCTTAACAACAGCAAGGGAGAGAAAAGTTAGGGACCTCCATGGAGACATCATTAAGGGAGGCTGCTATCCAGCGGGGAAAGATGGTGTCAACAAAATGAGTATCTGAGCAGTTATTGGAAAAATAAAACTATTTCATGTTTATACCTTAAGGGCTTGAGACTCCTGAATCAAACCCATTCTATTTAAATATTTACATGAACAAATGTATGTTTGTATATGCATAGATCTTCCTGAGGCGATATATAAGCAAAGTAGCAATTGCGTCCATGGGGGAGGACTGGGGACTGGGGAGGGCGGGAGGGAAGGGGGTGAGACAGGAGGAAGAGGATCTACTTTTCCCCTATTCTTTTGTACTTTAATTTTTAAACCATAAGCATTATCACATTTTGAATTAAAATGGGCAAAATTTCGAAAATTTGCTAAACGGCAGTGGATGAGGTCTTCCTGAGTCTGATCTCAAGGCGCTGGCTGGGGTTGGAATGGAGTTTTTCTCCTTCTGGCCCCTAGTGGAGGAAGGGGCAGCCCGTGGCCCATCCACACCCAGCAACCCTTCAGGGGCAACAGCGGGTGGCCTGAAGATTGCAGGCTGTGCCAGGCTGGCTGGCATGTGTGGCAGCCTTGTCACCTCACTGCTCTGCTCTAGGGCATCTCACTGGGCAGCTACCCGGTCACAGGGGTGGAACTAGCCCATCTTCTGCCTGCTCCTGGTTTTCCATCATCCACCCTGGGACAGTGACAGAGGAGGGTCCAACGCGTGGGGCTGTCACACCCCTGCCTAGAACGAGGACCCCCAGCCTCAAATTACAGCACTACAGCAGCCAGAGAAAACTTACAGAGCAGCAGGTCAAAGGCCTCCATTTTATGGATGGGGAAACTGAGGCTTGGCGAGGGATAGTGGCCCCCACAGCATCAGGACTAGAGCCCAGGTCTCCTGCTTCCCAGGCTGGAACTCTTTGCACCCCACCAAGGAGCAGGTGGCAAACAAGGCCCTCCTGCTTAGGTGGTGGGCAGAGGGTGAGGAGTTTTAAATGGGTACCCTTGACTCCTGGGGGTACCCTAGATAATCTACCTGCCTATGGGGGCTACCTGTACGGAATAACTTCCCTCTACCTGACCTTGCCCACCCCCTCCCTGGGCTGCTGCCCCACCTCAGGCTATTACCCCTTTCCTTTCCTACATACAGACACACACACACACACACACACACACACACACACACACACACACACTCATGAAATGTGATGGCTTCAGGTACTCTGGGTCCCCAGAAAATGATGACAATCTTAGTGGTGGGTCTGTGTGCATGTATGTGTATGTGCCTTGCCTCCCCCGCCTCCCCCACTAGGCCATAAACTTGCAGAGGACCCAGCCCACACGTGCTCCCTACCCACAGTGGGACAGCCAGGCCATCCTTGGCATACACCCTAGAGCCACAGGTCCCTGGAAGTCAGAGCTGGCAGGGCCCTTCAGGGCATGAAAAGTTTAGAAAAGGATCCCATAATAGGTAACTAATAAGGACCTACTGTATAGCTCAGGGAATTCTACTCAATAACCTGTAATGGCCTATATGGTAAAGAATCTAAAAAAGAGTGGATATATGCATATGTAAAACTGATTCACTTTGCTGGACACCTGAAACTAACACAACATTGTAAATCAACTATACTCCAATAAAAATTTTAAAAATAAAAAAGGGTCCCATGGCCAAATACATGTGGGACGCCCTGGATTATGAGACCAGCTTCTTCACGCAGGCCTTCTCAGAGCCTTTAATGTGCTGTGACTCTCTACTAAGAAGCCAGAGGGTGCTCTTACCCCAAACTTTAGAGATCACAAAATTTACCCACAGAGCAGGCAATGAATGCTGGACAAGGCTGGGACCAGACTCAACTCACACAGGGAGACCTGAGGTCTACAGGGTAGAGGGGACCAGGGCCACTGCCAGCCGTATGACACCTTTGTGCAAATTAGAAAAAAAAAATCCCCTCAAAACATTTCCAGGACTTGCCTGGTGGCTCAGTGGTTAAGAATCCACCTGCCAATGCAAGGGACATGGGTTTGAGCCCTGGTCCAGGAAGATCCCACATGCTGTAGAACAACTAAGCCCGAGTGCCACAACTACTGAGCCTGTGCTCTAGAGCTCATGAGCCACAACTACTGAACCTGTGTGCTACAACTACTGAAGCCTGCATGCCTAGAGCCCATGTTCTGCAACAAGAGAATCCACCACAAGGAGAAGCCCGCACACCGCAACAAACAGTAGCCCCCGCTCACTGCAACTAGAGAAAGCCCACGGGCAGCAATGAAGACCCAATGCAGCCAAAAATAAATAATAAATAAATAAATAAAGACATTTCCATCTATAGGAAAATTAAAACCAATGTGTTGATGTTATTAGAACAAGACCTTTTACTGCCATCTGCTGGAAATATCTCATAGTAAATACATAAACGTACAATCTGTGTAGGAATAGCACCACCCTCCCCCTTAGATATGGCATTCTTGTCCAGTGATTAAGCCCAACCATGCAAGACAGCCTTGGGTCTAAAGTCACACAATCCCAGCCCTCCCATCATTCCCTTTCTGCTGGCATGATTTTCTTATGTCTCAGGTGAGTGCTCTCAACTGACCTCAGCCTCAGCCCCAGCTGGGAAACACCCTTCTGAACTTCTCAGAGGCAGACAGGGACGCTGAGGGCTTCACATCTGTTGTTCCTCCCACCCATCACCTAGCCCATGACAGGCTCAAATGACTGACTCCTGAACACGTCCCATGAATGCTTACACACTGAGAGCACTGGCTGAGGAGCAGGGACTGGGATCCAGAGGTAGCATGGGCTCTGACTTGCTGTGTGACCATGGGGAAGTTCTTATCCCTCTCTGGGCCAGTTTTGCCTTCTGTAAAATTAGGCAGTTGAACTTGATCATTTCCAGGAGCTCAGAGAGCTCTGGCAATGACCTCCTGGCCCCTAACTTGTGGAATTTTGAGAAAAGCAGGAAGGTCATTCCCAATTGCTGACAGAAAAACATTCAAGAAGACAGCTGATGGGAGTTCCCTGGCAGTCCAGTGGGTAAGACTTCGCCTACCAATGCAGTGGGTGCGGGTTCAATTCCTGGTCAGGGAGCTAAGAGCCCACATGCCTCAAGGCCAAAAAGCCAAAACATAAAACAGAAGCAATATTGCAACAAATTCAATAAAGACTTTAAAAATTTTCCAAACCACTAAATGGACATTTCTCCAAAGATATACAGACTGCCAACAAACACATGAGAGGATGCTCAACATCACTAATCATTAGAGAAATGCAAATCAAAACCACAATGGGAAAGGAAATAGTCAATCAAGTCCAGGAAGCGCAGAGAGTCCCATACAGGATAAACCCAAAGAGAAACACTCCAAAACACATATTAATCAAACTATCAAAAATTAAATACAGGGCTTCCCTGGTGGTGCAGTGGTTGAGAGTCCGCCTGCCGATGCAGGGGACACAGGTTCATGCCCTGGTCTGGGAAGATCCCACATGCCGCGGAGCGGCTGGGCCCATGAGCCATGGCCGCTGAGCCTGCGCGTCCGGAGCCTGTGCTCCGCAATGGGAGAGGCCACAACAGTGAGAGGCCTGCGTACTGCAAAAAAAAAAAAAAAAAAATTAAATACAAAGAAAAAATATTAAAAGCAGCAAGGGAATAGTAACAAATAACATACAAAGAAATTCCCATAAGGTTAACAGCTGATTTTTCAGCAGAAACTCTGCAAGCCAGAAGGGAGTGGCAGGACATATTTAAAGTGATGAAAGGGAAAAACCTACAACGAAGATTACTCTACCCAGCAAGGATCTCATTCAGATTCGACAGAGAAATTAAAACATTTACAGACAAGCAAACGTTAAGAGAATTCAGCAACACCAAACAAACTTTACAACAAATGCTAAAGGAACTTCTCTAGGCAGGAAACACAAGAGAAGGAAAAGACCTACAAAAACAAACCCAAAACAATTAAGAAAATGGTAATAGGAACATACACATCAATAATTACCTTAAATGTAAATGGATTAAATGCTCCCACCAAAAGACATAGACTGGCTGAATGGATACAAAAACAAGACTCATATATATGTTGTCTACAAGAGACCCACTTCAGACCTAGGGACACATATAGACTGAAAGTAAGGGGATGGAAAAAGATATTCCATGCAACTGGAAATCAAAAGAAAGCTGGAGTTGCAATTCTCATATCAGACAAAATAGACTTTAAAGTAAAGACTATTGCAGGAGACAAAGAAGGACACTACATAATGATCAAGGGATCAATCCAAGAAGAAGATATAACAATTGTAAATATTTATGCACCCAACATAGGAGCACCTCAATACATAAGGCAAAGGCTAACAGCCATAAAAGGGGAACTCGACAGTAACACAATCATAGTAGGGGACTTTAACACCCCACTTACACCAATGGACAGACCATCCAAAATGAAAATAAATAAGGAAACACAAGCTTTAAATGATACATTAAATAAGATGGACTTAATTGATATTTATAGGACATTCCATCCAAAAACAACAGAATACACTTTCTTCTCAAGTGCTCATGGAACATTCTCTATGATAGACCACATCTTGGGTCACAAGCCAAGTCTTGGTAAATTTAAGAAAATTGAAATCGTATCAAATATCTTTTCTGATCACATGCTATGAGACTAGATATCAATTACAGGAAAAAATCTGTAAAAAATACAAACACAGGGAGGCTAAACAATACACTACTAAATAACCCAAGAGATCACTGAAGAAATCAAAGAGGAAATCAAAAAACACCTAGAAACAAATGACAATGAAAACACGACAACCCAAAACCTATGGGATGCAGCAAAAGCAGTTCTAAGAGGGAAGTTTATAGCAATACAATCCTACTTCAAGAAACAAGAAGTATCTCAAATAAACAACCTAACCTTACACCTAAAGCAATTAGAGAAAGAAGAACAAGAAAAACCCAAAGTTAGCAGAAGGAAAGAAATCATAAAGATCAGATCAGAAATAAATGAAAAAGAAATGATGGAAACAACAGCAAAGATCAATGAAACTAACAGCTGGTTCTTTGAGAAGATAAACAAAATTGATAAACCATTAGCCAGACTCATCAAGAAAAAGAGGGAGAAGACTCAAAATCAACAGAATTAGAAATGAAAAAGAAGAAGTAACAACTGACACTGCAGAAATACAAAGGATCATGAGAGATTACTACAAACAACTATATGCCAATAAAATGGATAACCTGGAAGAAATGGACAAATTCTTAAAAAAGCACACCCTTCCAAGACTGAACCAGGAAGAAACAGAAAATATAAACAGACAAATCACAAGCACTGAAATTGAAAATGTGATTAAAAATCTTCCAACAAACAAAAGGCCAGGACCAGATGGCTTCACAGGTGAATTCTATCAAACATTTAGAGAAGAGCTAACACCTATCCTCCTCAAACTCTTCCAAATATAGCAGAGGGAGGAACACTCCCAAATTCATTCTATGAGGCCACCATCACCCTGATACCAAAGCCAGACAAAGATGTCACAAAAAAATAAAACTACAGGCCAATGTCACTGATGAACATAGATGCAAAAATCCTCAACAAAATACTAGCAAACAGAATCCAACAGCACATTAAAAGGATCATACACCATGGTCAAGTGGGGTTTATCCCCAGAATGCAAGATTCTTCAATTACGCAAATCAATCAATGTGATACACCATATTAACAAATTGAAGGATAAAAACCATATGATGCAGAAAAAGCTTTCAACAAAATTCAACACTGATTTATGACAAAAACCCTCCAGAAAGTAGGCATAGAGGGAACTTGCCTCAACATAATAAAGGCCGTATATGACAAACCCACAGCCAACATCATTCTCACTGGTGAAAAACTGTAACCATTTTCTCTAAGATCAGGAACAAGACAAGGTTGCCCACTCTCACCACTATTATTCAACATAGTTTTGGAAGTTTTAGCCACAGCAATCAGAGAGAAAAAGAAATAAAAGGAATCCAAAACACAAAAGAAGTAAAACTGTCACTGTTTGCAGATGACATGATACTATATGTAGAGAATCCTAAAGATGCTACCAGGAAACTACTAGAACTAATCAATGAAGTTGGTAAGGTTGCAGGATACAAAATTAAAGCACAGAAATCTCTTGCATTCCTGTACACTAATGATGAAAAATCTGAAAGAGAAATTAAGGAAACACTCCCGTTTACCACAGCAACAAAAAGAATAAAATACCTAGGAATAAACCTACCTAAGGAGAAAAAGACCTGTATGCAGAAAACTATGAGACACTGCTGAAAGAAATTAAAGATGATACAAACAGATGGAGAGATATACCATGTTCTTGGATTGGAAGAATCAACACTGTAAAAATGACTATACTACCCAAAGCAATCTACAGATTCAATGCAATCCCTATCAAACTACCAATGGCATTTTTCACAGAACTAGAACAAAAAATTTCACAATTTGTATGGAAACACAAAAGACCCTGAATAGCTAAAGCAATCTTGAGAAAGAAAAATGTAGCTGGAGGAATCAGGCTCCCTGAATTCAGACTATACTACAAAGCTACAGTAATCAAGACAGTATGGTACTGGCACAAAAACAGAAATATAGATTAATGGAACAGGACAGAAAGCCCAGAGATAAACCCATGCACGTATGGTCACCTTATCTTTGATAAAGGAGGCAAGAATATACAATAGAGAAAAGACAGCCTCTTCAATAAGTGGTGCTGGGAAAACTGGACAGCTACATGTAAAAGAATGAAATTAGAACACTCCCTAACACCACAAAAATAAACTCAAAATGGATTAAAGACCTAAATGTAAGGCCAGACACTATAAGACTCCTACAGGAAAACACAGGCAGAACACTTTATGACATACATCACAGCAAGATCCTTTTTGACCCACCTCCTACAGAAATGGAAATAAAAACAAAAATAAACAAATGGGACCTAATGAAACTTAAAAGCTTTTGCACAGCAAAGGAAACCATAAATAAGATGAAAAGACAACCCTCAGAATGGGAGAAAATATTTGCAAATGAAGCAACTGACAAAGGATTAATCTCCAAAATGTACAAGCAGCTCATGCAGCTTAATATCAAGAAAACAAACAACCCAATCCAGAAATGGGCAGAAGACCTAAATAGACATTTCTCCAAAGAAGATATACAGATTGCCAACAAACACATGAAAGGATGTTCAACATCACTAATCATTAGAGAAATGCAAATCAAAACTACAATGAGGTATCACCTCACGTGGGACAGAATGGCCATCATCAAAAAATCTACAAACAATAAATGCTGGAGAGTGTGTAGAGTAAAGGGAACCCTCTTGCCCTGTTGGTGGGAAGTTAAATTGATACAGCCACTAGGGAGAACAGTATGGAGTTTCCTTAAAAAACTAAAAATAGAACTACCATAGACCCAGCAATCCCACTACTGGGCTTATACCCTTAGAAAACCATAATTCAAAAAGATTCATGTGGGACTTCCCTGGTGGTGCAGTGGTTAAGAATCCGCCTCCCAATGCAGAGGACACGGGTCTGAGTCCTGGTCCGGGAGGATCCTACATGCTGCAGAGCAACTAGGCCCGTGCGCCACAGCTCCTGATCCTGTGCTCTGGAGCCCATGAGCTGCAACTACTGAGCCCACGTGCTGCAACTGCTGAGGCCCGTGTGCCTAGAGCCTGCGCTCTGCAACAGGAGAGGCCACCGCAGTGAAAAGCCTGCTCACCGCAGCAAAGAGTGGCCCCCGCTCGCCGCAACCAGAGAGGGCCCGTGCACAGCAATGAAGACCCAACGCAGCCAAAAATAAATAAATAAATAAATAAATAAATAAATAAATAAATTTATTTTAAAAAAAGAGTAATGTACCACAATGTTCATTGCAGCTCTATTTAAAATAGCCAGAAAAATAAATAAATAAATAAAATAAAATAGCCAGGACATGGAAGCAACCTAAGTGTCCATCAACAGATGAATGGATAAAGAAGATGTGGCACATATATACAATGGAATATTACTCAGCCATAAAAAGAAACGAAATTGAGTTATTTGTAGTGAGGTGGATGGACCTAGAGACTGTCATACAGAGTGAAGTAAGTCAGAAAGAGAAAGACAAATACCATATGCTAACACATATATATGGAATCTTAAAAAAAAAAAAGGTTATGAAGAACCTAGGGGCAGGACAGGAATAAAGACGTAGATGTAGAGAATGGACTTGAGGACACAGGGAGGGGGAAAGGTAAGCTGGGACAAAGTGAGAGAGTGGCATGGACATATATACACTACCAAATGTAAAATAGATAGCTAGTGGGAAGCAGCCACATAGCACAGGGAGATCAGCTTGGTGCTTTGTGTCCACCTGGGGGGTGGGATAGGGAGGGTGGGAGGGAGGAAGACACAAGAGGGAGGAGAAATGGGGATGTATATATACATATAGCTGATTCTCTTTGTTATACAGCATCAACTAACACAACATTGTAAAGCAATTATACTTCAATAAAGACATTAAAAAAAAAAGTCCATCCATACCAAAAAAATCTAAAAAAAAAGAAAAAAGACAGAATACAACCTGAATTTTTTATTAGACTAGGAAATATAATTTATTTCATAAAAATTAATTTTGTTACAATAGGAATGCTAAATGTTATTTACAGGTTGTAGTTTACAGAATAAACAGAGGTGGGATTGGGGCCATCCCTGCAGCCCTGCAGCCCTGAGCATAGAACCATGTCCATGGCCCAGGCGAGTGGTCCAGCCCCTGGCCCACAGGACAGCTGCTCCCTGCACCCAGGCTCTTGGTCACCTCTCCTCAGAGGGCCTGCTAAGGGACCTGGCTCAGCTGCCTGGTTGCTGGCGAAAAGGGACCAGAGGGTCCTGGATCTTCCAGGAGTGGGGAGGATCCCTCTGGAGCCCAGGGCACTGCGAGGGAAGGCCGAGGGAGAGGCACATAGAAGATACACCGACTGACCCTGTGGACTCAGAGAGGGCAAAACCAGGCACACCAACCTCCAGATGGCCCAGCCTGGACGCGAGGAGGGCACACATGTACACACAGGTGGGGTCACGTTCCCAGAGAGGCACGCTAATGTGCCCGCGGATAAAAGCCCCCCCCCACACGCACACACGCGCAAACACACCACAGAGATGAGAGAGACGTCAACGGCGCGCGAGGGCCCTGCATTCCTGCAGTGGCACTTAATCTGCGGTTCTCAAGGTACTCGGCTGTGTGGGGCTGCCTCTCAGGCTTGAATTAGCAGAGGAACGTCCATCGCACCCTGAGGCGGGCAGTCTGCAGACGTAGTCACAGCAGCCGTGGCAGATTGATGGAGCCAGCAAATCCTTTCCAGGCTTTTCTTATAAAGCTGGACAGCTTGAACCCTCCCAGGAGGCTTCAGCCAATTGGTTCCGTGCTCCAGGCCCTGGTACACAATTTCTGGGAATCCGATTAGAAATGGCACCTGGGGGGCTGGCCTGGCCTCACCCACCAAGAGCTCCCATCCTGGGCACTGAGGAAGCAGCTCGCTTCTGAGGGTGGGGCACGGAGGCGGGACATGGCAGACCACCGTCAACTTCTACCCACTAGCGTTCCCATCAGGAGGCTAGAGTGACATATCAGAGCCCCAAAGTCCTCAGACAGCAGCCGTGGGGCCTTGGTAGAAAAAGGAACAGAGGCCCCAAGAAGGCAGTCATATGCCTGAAGTCACACAGAGGTTTAATGGCAAAGTTGGAGCTGGAACGCTGACTCCAGGCTGCCCTCAAGCTACCACACAGGCCCACACAGCTCAGACTAGGAGCGAGCTGGAATGCTGAGCCTGTAGTGGACAGGCACCTTCGGCAGGGAAGGCTCACTGTCTTTGTCTGAGGCAACGTCCACACAGGCACTGGGGTAATGAAGAGCCATGGTCTCAGCCTCAGGGGCCCAAGCCCGATGCAGGCCTGGCCCCTTCAGCAGCCCTGATAAAAAGGAACCCTCTCTCTCAAACCCAGCAGGCCCTTGACTGCCCACAGCCAACCCATTGCCCGGGGGGCTGGTGGGTGGTGAGAATCCCACTATCCCCATAAGCTCCCTGGTGCATGGCAGGAAAGCCAGGCTGGGGACATTGGTTGGGACTACAGCCCCCAAACCTGCCTTCCTCCCAGGAGACCAGACCTTTAAAGGCCAGGATGCTCATGGACCTGCTGGGGCAAGCCCTGGGGTCATAAAGGCCAGGATGCTCATGGACCTGCTGGGGCAAAGCCCTGGGGTCAACGCCCAGAGGTGGCACTTGCTTTGGCTCGGGTGCCAAGGAGGAGAAGCCTTTGATGTGGCCTCTGTGCCAGCTCAAGATTCTGGTTCCAGCCATCACCAGATGGCCAAAAAGGGACCCTGATGGCCCCTTGGAACATCCTGGAACAGGCTGGAGAGGGGGTGCCAGGCCCTCCACCCTGGCAATGCTGCCTGTCAAATCTTCCTTCAGCTCTGTCAGACTGTGGAGGGAGGGTGACAGGGGGTGCCTGTGGAGATCAGAGCTGGGAAAATAGCCCTCCACCCTGCCTCCTCCACCCCGGGCCAGTGCGTAAAGCACAGCCGAGCAGCCACCTCCCAGCCTCCCATGCCACCCGCAGGGACGGCTGCTAACATGTTCCTCAAAGCCACACTGACCCCAGAAGCTCAGGCTTCTGCAGCTAGAGAGGCCCTCTTATCCACCCCTTCTGTTTTACAGAAGTAACCAAGCCTGGGAAAGGGCAGATCCCGGGCATTAAGAGAACACCCACCTGCTCCAGCCCACCTGGTCTAGAGGCTGCTGGGTGGGCGTGTCCTGGCTGGCCCCACCCTGGGCTGTGGGAGAGAGATGTGTCCTGTCCATGGGGGATTCTCATCCCTGACTTCTCTCTCTCTGTTAAGGTCCCGCTTCTGGGCCATGGCCCCTCTCCAGAAGCCACCAGACCACAGTACTGGAAATTCTCCCTGGCTCACAGCTGGGCTGGCCCGCCCACACTTTCCATCCCAGGGCCTCTTCATCTGGATTCCTGGGAGCCCAGATGAGACTTGGAGCACCTGCCTGGGGCTGTGAGAGGGAGGCAGGACCCCACCCCAAGCCAGATCTCAGGGGTCCTTGGCTTTACTGATTCAGCATCTGCTTAAGATTTTAGGAAGAAACATGGGACCACAGCTCAAACCTCATCTGACCCTGTAGAACTGTGGAAGCTGAGGCCTTGTAAGAATTTCGTCTAAGATAAAATCATTAGCAGCAAAGTGTTCCCTATTCAGTCTCTCTCCCTGATTCACTCACACACACACACACACACACACACACACACGCACGTGCGCGCACGCGCGCGCGCTCCTGGCCAGAACCACGAGCATGCCCACACTCACCCATACTCAAGAAAAGTGTTTTCTATTTTTTTTGTGTTGTTTTTTCATTTTCTTTTTCTTTTTTTTCTTAAAAAGGACTTATCCAAATATCTGGATAATAAATCATTTGCGTTTCCTAAGAAACTGGGTTTTCTTTTCCCTTGTGGTTTTGGTGTTTTTCTTCTTTGTTTGAGCCTTACTAGCAGTCTGAAGCTTTCTTTCTTTCCTTCTTTCTTTCCTCTTCCTTTTTGCTTGTGGACAGGAGAAAGCAGTTTGTCTGAACTGTACTTGACTCTTCGAAGAGGAAAACAGTGTGAAAGGAGAAAGGGGCTTAGGGAGGAGGGAGAAATCAATAGCTGAGGAAGAAAATGAAGAGCACAACTAAAATAGATGCACCCCAGAGACCCTGGGGCACAGGGTGGGAGGGCCACCTCCTTGCTCCCCTAGCTGCCTCCAGAGGCCCCACCCCCACCCCGGTTCTTGCACAGCGGTCTGAGGTCAGGAGAGACAGCAGGAGGTGGAGAAGGACCGCTGGGTCCTCCCAACAACAACGTCCATGGATTTCCTAAGGCTGGTCGTGGTCTGGGTCGGGGGGGCAAGGGGAGGAGGAGGAGGAAGGGCGATTCTGGCTGTGAGCTCGGGAGCAGAGGAGGCCCAACTGCCCCACAGGAGGTTGCCCTGGGTCTGCCTGTGCCAGCCGCCTGCTGGTCCCTAACAGCCTGCGGGTTTGGGGCAGCTCAGCAGTCCCCGTCGGTGGCCATGGCCACCAGCATCTCGCTCTTGCCCATCTCCTCCAAGGCACTCGCCAGGCTGTTGAGGTCCCCGTCGTCCTGCTGCAGAGCTTCCCAGAGGTCGAGGATCACACCCGTGGGGCTCGCTTTTGTGGCAAAGTAGTTCAGATACCTGATGGAGGGAAGGAGAAGGACACTGGGCTCCCAAAATGCTCAGCCCCTCCCAGGAGCCTGGGGTGGAGGGAGCACTGAGGGTACATCCCAGGAGCACCGGGACGGTGGGCTCCAGGCTCCCACAATCCTGGGTCTGAATTCCCAGCCCCTCTGCTTGCAGGCTGTGTGGCCCTGGGCAAGTCACTGCTCCTCTCTGAGCCCCAGTCTCACCTCTAAAACGGAAACTGTCCTGCTCATCATCAGTCATCAGCATCGTTATTACTAGCACTGAAAGACACTGGCCCCAGAAGAGGCTGTCCAAACCTAGCACTCCATTCTCTCTCTCCATCCCACATTCGTTGTCTGCCTGCTCTCACCCGCCCCATGCACTGCCCTGAAATCAGGAACAAAGGCTTTGACATCCTTACAGATCCCACCCATTCTGAGTAAGATGTCTTCTACATGGCATCTGCTCGACGCAGGTGTATTAAATGGTTTCTCAGTAAGTGTACCATAACAATAATGATGACTAAATGCCATTATATTTATCCAGCACTTTAAGTTCTCCAGAAGAGTTCTGACACCAGGATGCATTCTGTCACCCAGCAAGCATTTCCAAAACACCTGCTCTGTCCTGGACACAGGACTGCTGATGGTGATCGCGCTTGGCTGGTATCCTGGCTTTACCTGATTCTCAAGGGCCAGCACTCTGAGCACGACGCTCCTGAAGGAACCAGCTTCTCAGACTTAGCACACCCAAGCCTGAGCTCCTGGTCTACCGCAAATGGCGGATCCGCTCCTGGACCGTCAGGCTGCCTGCCCCACCTGCCCCATGGGGACAGAGGGAGGGGGGCGGCTCTGGTCCAGGCCGGGCGGGCCGTTCCGACACTCACCGGTCCATGGAGAGCTTCTGCGCCAACAACCGCCAGTCATTGCCGCGCGAGTTGGGGGCGTCCAGGCTGTTGCATATCTTCTGGCGGATGGAAACGGGGATCTTGAAGGCGTAGGGTCCCAGCTGGGTGGTGACTGCACCGCTGGGGGCGGAGCAGAGGGCGTCCAGGGAGCCAGCAGGCGTCTGGAAGAGCAGGGGGCACGGGTGAGAGGGGCAGAGGGCCCCCTGTGCACGGCTCACTGGGCATCTGCCCCTCCAGCCTTCCTGCCTGGGGACTGTGAGCTCTTGGAGGCTCCGGCCGCTCCCCCGCCTCTGGGCAGGCTCCAGCTGCTCAAAGGGCTCCTCCCCTGGAAGGTCAGCTCTCCAGGGCCAGGGCTGTACACCCCGTCTCCGCCCTCGGGGTGCACACGCTAAGGCACTGCCTGGGCCAGTGCTGGTGCCACCTCGTCACTACAAAGCCACGAGGGCCTCAGCCCCAGCCTAATCCACGGGGACCTCCTTTTACACAAACGCAAATGAAGTCTGGAAAGGAGAAGTGACTAATCCATGGTCACATGCCCTGTTAGTGGTAGAGCTACGTCTAGACCAGGGGTCCCCAGCCGGTCCGCAGTCTGTTAGGAACTGGGCCGCACAGCAGGAGGTGAGTGGCGGGGTCGGGCGAGCGAAGCTTCATCGGCCACTCCCTATCGCTCGCGTTACCGCCTTAACCATCCCCTGCACCAACCCCCGTCCGTCCGTGGAAAACCTGTCTTCCATGAAACCGGTCCCTGGTGCCAAAACGGTTGGGGACCGCTGGTCTAGACTATATCCAGTGCCCTTTACACTGCACTGCAAGGAGGGCCTCGCACGGTTCCTGGGTGGCCTAGGTTTTATAAACCTCAATCCGGATTATAGCGGTGGAGAGCCACAGGCCCGGGCCAAGCGCTGGCTTGGTACAAGGTCCTGATACCGGCTCTCCCTAAAACCTTCTTTCTCATCTCCAGGTGGGGATCCTCGTATCTGTCTCCCTGGTGATTGTACAGATTTGATGAGTTTTGGTACAGGCCAAGCCCAGGCTCGGCACTCAGTAAGTCACAGCTGTTAGCAAAGAGTGACCAAGTCCCAGCTCAGACTTGGGAGGTGAGGGGCACAGCTCTGTGGGAGGTGGCCTTTCCCCCAGATGAGGAGGAGCCTGGGGTCTGCACGCTGCAGCGCCCAGCCCCGTGGGGCGACCGCGCTCCGGCCCTCACCTCTGCCAGCGTGGTGTGCAGCTGGAATATCTGGCCCTCCCCCTCCACCTGCCGCACGCAGATCTTGCAGGTGAGCTCCGTGGAGGCCAGGCTATGCCTCTCCAGGGTGAAGGTGCAGTGCAGGGCCTTCTGGCTGCCACTCCAAATGTGATAGAAGGGGATCTCCTGGGGGAGGAGGGGCAGGGTCAGGGAGGCGAGGCCAGCCTGCCCTGCCCTCGGGGAATGGAGGCGGAGGCAGGTAAGGGGGCCAGCCTCAGGGAGGGCTGGGACCTCTCCATCCAGGTGGGCAGAGGAAGAAGAGCTGGGCAAGGGCCCTTCAGTTGAGAAAGGGAGTATATGGGTGAGAAGGCACGAGTCTGAATATGTGACTGTGTGGGTGCATGTGTCTGGGTCTGGGAAGCCTTGTGGACTCAATGGTGTCACACAGATGGGCGCGGGCAGAGGGATGTGACCATCAGAGATTAATTTGGACAATCTGCCAGCCATGAACGCTCTTAGAGATGGTAAGGTCTCTTTAAAGATGACGGGTACAGACATTTGTGTGTGGGAGTATGTGACAGGGGTGGCAGGGGGAGGGAGACAGAGAGAGACACAGGGGTGGGAGTGGGGACCAAGGCTGCAGGACCGAGGGAAGAGGCAGGGAGGGGAGTTGGTCTTCTCTGGGAAGCCCCCCAGGTGCGCCCCTCCCCAGCTCCATCCCTCCCCCTCCTGCGGCCCAGCCCTCACCTGATACTTGGCCAGCAGCTTGCTCCTCCAGTGGGCGTGGGGCAGGTCGTGGAGGGAGAGGCGCAGGTTATGGTAACTGTCCTTAAACAGCAGGGGTTTTGGCTCCTCCACTAGGTAGCCACCCAGGGTCCGCTCCAGCTCCAGCACCTCCTGTGGGCCAGGGAGCAATGAGAAGGGGGAGCCCATCACATTTGGCCAAAGGGCCCTTTCCTTCTGCAAGTTTGGGGCTTGGGGACACACATGGGCAGAGGGAACTAGGCTGTAACATTGAAGGCAGGGAACCATCTGAGCCACAGGGCTGGGACTTGGTAAGTGCTCATAGAAGACTTACTGTGTGGAGAGATGCATGAATGAATGGATGGAGGGAAAAATAGATGGATGAATGGGCAGATGGTGGGACAGGTGGATGGATGAATGGATTTACAGATGACTGAATAGATGGACTGATGGACGGATGGTTAAGTAGATGGATAAAGAGATGGGTTGACAAATGGATGGATAGACAGATCAACAGAGACAGACAGACAAAATGTTGTGCAGATGAATATACAAATGGATGGGTATAGAAACAGAACAGATGGAAGAAAAGATAGATGCGTGGATGAGTGATGGCTGGATGGACAGACAGATTATGGACTAAATGAATATACAGACAGATGGGCAGAAAGCTGGGTGGATGGATGGATGCATGGATAGATGGGTGAATGGATGAATGGATGGACAGACGGATGGATGGGGATTGAATAAATAAAGAACGCCATCAAGCCAATATGTGGCAACTTCCCTCTTGATCTCCAATCCATTCTCTGACTATAACTAGATGTTAGCCAATGCCCTAATACCAAGGGATCCACGCTTCAAGAGCATTTCCCAGGAGCCTCTAGCTATGATGGGCCTCCTGCAAGTTCAGGTCAGCCTGGTCCCAGCAGAAGACACTCACTCTCCCATAAGGCCTTTTAACCTGTGTTGCATCAGTCGGCAACTTGGAGTCTGAGACAAGTCACATGAGACTGAGAGGCAGAGGAGATAGAAAGGCCCACAGATCGTGGGCTAGAGGAGGCCTGGAGCTACAGGAAAGGAGAAGGCTTCATAGCAGCAGGGGATGGAAGGATGGAGAAGGAAAAGGGGTTTAAATAGGGCCAAGGCTCTGTGCTCTTCCTCTGTTTGTCAGGATGAGACTGAGATCCTGGGAACTGGTGGGAGGGCTGGGCAGAGAATGGACAGGGTCTTAGAGGCTGGAGGGACAGGGTGGTACTAACAGCTGCCGTTATCAGGTTCTAGGTGCTAAAATCCGGTCCCTTCACCTTCTCTCTCTTCCTGCCCCGAACCCCTTCTCATCTGCCATGCACCCCCCTCGCTTAAGGGCACTGTCCGTTCTTTTGCACACGCTAGGAGCTTGGCTGTCAGCCGCCACCCCCTCCCCCTCCCCCTGTTCCTCCCATCAGTCACTGTTTCTGTCCATTCTACTGACTAAACAGACTCCAGGCCCCTCTCCAGCTGTTGTCACTGTCTGTTGTCCAGGGTCCAGCTGCAGCCTCCCAATTGGTCTCCCTGCTTCTTGTCTACCCATCCCCACTGTGTAGCTTTCAAAAGAGCACCCACGAACAGGTGTCCACCGGGTCGCTGCCCCCGCCCACTGGATAGGCTCCAAATTCCTTGCCATGACCCTAAGGCTGTTGGGAGGCTGAGCCCTGCCTGTCTCTCCAGCCCCACCTCTCACACCCCTGCACGCTTTGGCACACAGAACAACACACCTGCCTCTGCATAAGCCGCTCTGTCTCCTGGAATGTGCTTCTTCCTTCTCTGCCTGGAACACCCACCTGTCCCTTGGAGCTTAGGTCTAAGGTCAGCCCTGCTGTGAAGCCTTCTCAGACCCCCTCCCCAACAACCAGGACCTGCCAGCCGCTCCTAGGCTGATGTTCCCTTAGCCCCGCATCAGTGATCCCCTGGTCTGTCTCCCACCTCTAGCCCGCAGCTTGGTGAGGGCAGAACTGTGCCCAACTCATCTCTGTATCTCGAGGATCTGATGCGATTTCAATGTTTGAGGAACAACTGAATGACTGAATGAGGCTGGTGGTGGCAGAGGGTGCCTGGCAGGTACCATGATCCTGGGGAGGGGGATACTGGAAGGTACCATGCAGCTGGCCGGCTGTGGGCGAGGTACCCGCAGCGTGCAGGCCCGTGTGGGTACCCAGGGCCTGGCCTTACCTTCAGTGCTACGGGCGTGTCCTCCAGGCAGTAGACCCTGAGGCTGTACTCCAGAGAGGTGCAGAGGGCGGGGGCGAAGATGGCCAGCTGGAGCCGCTTGACTGCCAAGCGAGAGTAGGACTCACCCGTGAAGACGTAGGTGCCCAGCTGGTCCAACAGGATGTGGCAGGACCTGGCCTCCAGCTGGCAGTAGCAGGGGGTGTTAAGGGTTTCCTCATCCAGGGTGACCACCTCCTGCAGGGTGACAGTGGAGGTGAGGTGGCTGTACCAGCCAAGGCCCTGGAGAGGGTCCAGGCAGGTTGGGTTAGGGGACCCGGCCCCCTGGCCCCCCGGCCTTGGCTCCTCACCTCCCAGTGGCCCTGGTGGGCCTGGGTCTTGAGCTGGAAGATCCAGTCACCGGCACTGACTTCAGCGCAGTGTGGCACCGTGAGGATGACGGGGCGGCACAGCAGGAGGCCCGTGGGCCCGCAGGTCACCGAAGGGCTCAATACTGTCTGGGTCCCTTCCGAAAGCGGGCTGGGGTGGGATGGAGGGCAGGAGGGAGGCAGTGAGGGAGCGGTGCTGGCCTCCGGGCTCTGCCCCAGCTCCTGGGATGGGAGAAGGCAGGACTGCGCCCTGGGGGCTCCCAGAGGCCACGGGTTAAGGAAGAATGGCACTGGCCTTGAGATCGTTTCTAAATTTTTGCTATTACTCCGCAATATTCTCATAGCCAGATCTTTGCTCCCATTTTCAAAGGTTCTGCACTCCAGGGATGTTGTGGATAGGTGCTGCTAAAGTGCCCTCTGGAAAGCTGGTACCCATCCACGCTCCCACCGACGCACCTTGGGAGGGCTGTGTTCCCATTCTCTCACCAGTATGAAGGTGTTATGACATCTGAAAATAGCTTTGCAAGCTGATGAAGCAAAAAAACTTCCAGTATCTTACGGCTGTCTGAATAACTGTTTCTTTGACTACAAATTAGGTCAAACATTTTCTCATAACCTATTGGCCGCTATGTGTGTGTGTGTGTGTGTGTGTGTGTGTGTGTGTGTGTGTGTGTGTGTGTGTGTGTGTGTGTGTAAGAGAGAGTGTGTGTGAATCACTTGTTCATATCCTTTGTCCATTTTTGTACTGAGATATTCAGTTTTTCTTATTGATCTCCCAAACCTCTTTACATAGTGAGGATAGTAACCCTTTGTCATATTGTAGCCAGTTGGTCAACTGGCTTTCAGTTTTATGATTTGTTGTGCTGGTTTTGCATGGTTTAAATGTGAACATAATAAGATCTAGCAATGTCTTCCTTGGAGAACTACCTCTGGCCTTAGGATCGGACTTAGAAGGGGAGATGGTGACATTTGAGCCCAAGGTGGGCAAGCAGCAGGGAGAGAGAGGCTGAGGAGGGGGCAGCTGGGCTGGGGCTGGGGTCTCTATACTCACAGGGTGTTTTCTGCCTTGTTGATGAGGAGGTACATCTCGTAGAATTTGCCCTGGGGAATGGCTCCATTGGGCACCAGCAGGCTGACCCCTAGGGGGAGAGGGAGGTCAGTAGGGAGGGGCTGGAGGGAGTCCAGGAGCTTAGAACAGGGGATGGGGGGTTGGCCCCCATCTTGGAGCAGGGAGAGAAAGACATCTGAGCTCCTGGTGGTCACCAGCAAGGAGTGGGGAGAGGGGACTGGGTGCAGGGAAAGGCCAGGTCACTGACTGCAGAGGGGCTGTCCAGTAGCGCAGGGGCCACTGGCATTGCGATCGGGTGTAGCGATGGGGCAAAGACCTGGAGTCTGAAGGTGCAGTGCCAGCCCCAGCCTAGCTCAGTGTATGATGCTGGGAAACTGTCAGCTGCTGGCTCTGCAACCTGAGCTGGGCAGCCCTGCCTTTTCAACAGCACTCTGTAGGTTTGTTGACTATATCGGGGTATACTTTCCCACTCACCAGATGGTGAAACTGAGGTTTAGAGAGTTCCCCTGCCCTTGTGAGGCAGAGGCAGGCCTGGACTCCAGGTATTCTATTTTATAATCACTTCTTCCCCTTGGGCCTCACTTTCCCAATCTGTGAAATGGGACCAGGGAAGCCCTATCTTCTGCTGGGTGAGTGTTGAGACTGTCTAGAGGGGACATGCTGAGGCCAGACTGATGGGTGAGCAGAGCAGGGACCCACCTGTGTCAGGGATGCTGAGCCTCCCGCCCAGGCAGCCAAAGGTGCCGCTGACACTGCTCCCCGGGTCACGGGGCATGCCCAGGAGCTGCTGGGAGCCGAGGCTGGCACTGCGCAGGTGCAGGAAGTGGGCATCCCGGGCAAAATCACCAGGGTACGTGCCGGGTGGCAGGACTCCCAGCAGCTCAGCCCCGTCTGCCAGGCCTGGCCCAGAGCTGGTGGTGCTAGAGTTGTAGACCTTGATCTTGAGGTTGGGCAGGGAGTCCAGCAGGGGCGAGTTGGTCATTGGGATCTTGTCGACCGAGTCCTGCAGGGCGTACATGGGTCCGCGGTAGATGCCCGCACTGGCAGTGAGGTCCGGAGGCACAGATGGGTGCAGGAGCTGCGGGTTGTCTGCAGGGCCGGGGGCTGCAGTCAGACCAGCCGTGCCTCGCTGGCCCTGTCCCACTGTCTGCACCTGCCGGGACGCCTTCCTTTACAAAATCCTACCCAAACGTCTAGCTCTGAAAGGTTCCATTGCCACCTGCGGTAGGAAGCTTAGGGACTCACCACCTAGGTTACTTCTTCTTTCCTGCATCTCTGTAACCAAACTCATCCAGCGATCTTTAGAGAAAACTCTAGGAAAACCTCTTGAGGGAGTCAGGAGCCTCTGCTCTGGTCTGGCTGGTCTGGCTGGCTGTCACACCCCCTGGGAACCCTGCCTGCACCCGCCACCCCAGGCGTTCCCAGGTCCTTACTGGGCCTCGCAGTCTTAAAGTTGACTGGGTGGAAGCCGCCAGTGAGGGCGGCGGACGAGTCGGTGATGTCGGTGTCGAAGTCCCGGCAGTTGCGGCGGTACACGACCACCCCTACCACCACAAGGACGGTCACCACCACGAAGATGGACACCACAAGGCCTGCGTACAGCGCCACATCCCCCGAGGACTCCAGAACTGCAGGGACAGGAGGGCTGAGTGAGGGCCAGGGGGCAGAGGCGCTGGCCCTGAGGGAGCCAGAGATTCCCTTGGTCCCCGGGGAGAGGCAGGGCTTGGGACAGAGTGGAGTTGTGCTAGGTTCTTATCTGAGCCCTGCCAGACAGGCTGGTGACCTCAAGCAAGGCTTGAACCTATCTGAGCATCAGTCTCTATAAGTAAAATGGTCTAAATGTCCCTGCCTCCCTGCCCTGCTTCCCTCCCCGTGTGGCATGGAGAGGCAAAGGGACTCCTGGAGTTAACGCTCCCGAGAGTTAACTCATTGCTCTCTGCCCAGGAGGTGACAAGGCGCCTGCGGCTCAGAGTCACAGGACCACTAAGTGTCCTCTCAGAGCTGGGATTAAGACCTAGCGCCTCACTAGCAGCCTGCAGCAATCTCTATAGGACCCAAGGCCCTGATTCCCAGAAATCTCTGCAAGTAGCCGCTCTGAGCTCACCTTCCATTTTGTGCTGAGGGCAGGAGGTGGGCGGGGGTGGGGAGGGAGGGATGGAGGGGGAACAGGACGAGGGGAATGAGATGCGTGGCAATGGGATGGAGAGGAGGGGAGCAGGTGGAAGGGAAGGAAGGGGCTCAGGGAGGCAACCCATGTCGACACTCCCTGCCCCCAGACAGGCTGCTGGGCTGGAGGAGGTCCAGCTCTGGGTGAGGGGCAGGGCAGGCTGCTGCTCAGCTAGAAGTAACTCCACATAGCTAGGCGAGGAAGTGTCGGGGTCAAGAGGCAGGGTCCAAAGCAGGGCTGCCCAACAGAACTTTCCATGGTGATGGCCCATCCCGTGTCTGCACTGTCCCCCATGACAGCCACTAGCCACGGGTGGTCATTAAACTACTAAAATGCGGCTGGCTTGACTGAGGAAATGAGTTTTTAAATATATTTATTTTCAGCTAAGATAAATACAATTTTCAAGCCACACGTGGCTAGTGGCTACTACACTGGACAGCACAGCCTAGCCAAGACGGCTGCCCTTCCCCCTTGTTTCCTTTGGGAGCTCCGGGAAGCCCCTGTCCACTCCCTCCCCTCCCCAGGGACCCTCGGAGAAGAAGGCCCGCTTTCCTTCGTGGTGGAGGCCTGAGCTTCAGCAAGGTAGGGCAGGGCTCTCAGCCCTCATTTTTGCCTGCTTCTACCACCTTCTGGACCCCCATCTCTCCTCATCCTTGGGCTCCCCAGGAGAGCTGCCCGAGAAGGTCCCCAGGGCTGGGCTCCCACCTCTCTGGGGGCTTCGCCTCATGACATCGTCACTAATCATGGGGGTCACTTGCCTGGTGATTTACAATATCTAATCAGTCACCAGTCTGGCCCCCCTGTGAGTTGCACTGAAGGCCTCATTACTGACTTGATAATTCCAGAATTATTTGGAAATTGTGGTTTAATTACCACACACCAATCTGCCCAAGCAGCTTTACCACAGCGGAGCATAGCCCCTGGGGGATGAATGATGAGCCCCCAGGGTCTGACGCAGAGCAGCGGGCATCCCAAGGACCTAGGAGGCTTCAGTCGGCTGCTGGGGGCACAGTGAGGGGCAGGTGTGGGCCTGCTTGCTGGCGGCCTCCCACAGAGGACAACCAAGGGGTGGGGCTCGGAGCACCAGCTCTGGCCAAATACTTAGGTTCGAATCCTGGCTGGATCCTTGGGAATGTCCCTTCTCTCTGAGAATCAGTTTCTCCTCCTATAACGGGAGGGGTCAGGATGGCATCCTAGGGCCTTTCTGTCAGCTGAGGGTCTGCCTGTCTGACTGTGATGAAGACCATGCCACATGCAGCGTCAGGTGCTGGGAATCCCGTGGAGGGCTGGTAGTGGGCACCTTCAGCTCTCCCTGCCCCTCACCTTGCCCTGCACCCCACCCCCTGGAAAAGCCAACTGAGGAAAACCAGGGATCCCCCCAGAGGAAAGAGAACAGCCATGAAATGGGACTTACGGTGGCTTTTGGGGTCACTTAGAGTTTTCTTATCTGTTGAGGGAAACAAAGGGAAAGACAATGACACAGACGGCAGGGAAAGGGTGGTAGAGGAGGTGACGGGGAGATGCATGGATGAGATGACAGAGTAGCAGGTGGGCAGGGGCCCCGAGGGGCTGCTCCACTGCAGGCTGGGAGGTGGGGGCCAGGGGGCCCGTATCTGGCTCCAGAGCCCCCACCCTGGGCCCTGCCTTCCAAGGACTCACTCTGCACGCACAGCCCGTCGGTGCAATTCTTGGAGTCAAGCAGGGTCCCGCTGCAGTCCCGGCCTCCGTTCTGGGGAGGGGGCGCCATGCACTCGCGGCTGCGCCAGTGCGCACACTCGGTGCTACAGGCCGACCACTTGCTCCACTCTGTCCACGCGCCATCGACTGTGGGGACACAGCACGTGGTGCATGGGGACACACGCATGCATAGAATGCACACACGGTTATGTGTGCACAACACAGCAGTGCGCGCGCACACACACACACACACACACACACACACACACAGTGCAGCAGGGAAAGAGGAACCCAAGACACACGCATGCCATCCAGAGAAACCCACGCCTCATGCCAGTGCAGAGACGGGAGCACCAGGTGGGCGAAGACAGCCCAAATAGACACATAAGGTCACTGACGCAGATACAGCCCAGGGCACAAGTGTACACAAAGAGGCACAAACCCAGGGTGAAAAACACCACATCAGTCACACAAACATGGCACCAAAGAGAGAACACAGACCAACCAACGGGGCCACAGAGTAACACAGAAGAAAGAGAGGACTGCAGGGTCAGCGGCCAGGTGTGTCTAGCAGTCAAGGGCAGGAGCACAGGCTCTCTGACCCCAGGAGCCTCTGGGGTCCCGGCCTGGGGGCTGGCGCTGACAACCCTCGGCCTGGAGAGCAGACCGCCCACCCCTCAGACTGCAGCTCAGAGCCTCTGCCTCTGTGTCTCCCGCAGCCCAGGGCAGAACAGGTCAGCGGGCGTAGCATCCAGTCCAGCCTGGTGAGCCAGCTGGGGGGCCCGGGACAAGCACCTTCTGTCCTCACCCACCCTAACGGGGAGAGATGGGCTGTTCTGACTGGCAGACACCAAAGCACAGAAGGCAGGGCTGGGGCTGGCATGGGGCTGGGCATGGGTGCACTGCCACCTGGCCGGTGGCCTCACCTGGGCACACGGTGGTGCAGGCAGTTTTCTGGAAGGCCTGGCCCTCACAGAAGGCACCTCCATTGAGTGGGGCGGGGTTGGTGCAGGTCCGTGTGCGCTTCTGCCAGCCGCGGCCACAGCGGTTGGAGCAGGGTGACCACTCGGCCCAGCTGGACCAGCCGCCGTTCACTGCAGGGGTAGCAGTTGTCAGCAGGTTGGCATGGCTCTTCGCCCCGTGGGGCCTCCAAGCCCCATCCTCCAGCCATGATGAGGCGCCTCTGCTGAGGCCTGGCCCTTCCTAGTTGGACCCCTCCTGCCTCCAGGGCTGTGGACTCAGATACCAGCGGACAGACCTGGGCTGCATCTGTCAGCACCAGAGGCAACCCAGGAGGTCACTGTCTATTCCCCGCCCCATTGTACAATGGCAAACAAAGGTCCAGAGAGGGCTGACACTTACACAAGGTCTCCCCGTGAGTAATGGGGAGCTTGGAACTGGAACCCAGTACAGGGCTCTTTCTACGACACTCATTGTAGCCATGGCTCTGGCCCTCCCACCCAAGGGGACAGCAAGGAACAGATGACCGGCCTGAACAGTAGTCCCTAACTGCTAGAACAACAGGCTCGGGGATGGGGATACCGACTGGGCCCTGCCTTAGCCCTGACTCTCAGAGAACTGGGTTTTCACCTTCAGGGATAAGCAAAGGGCCTGAGAAGGGGCAAGTGCTCCTGACTTCACCACTAGTTTTGCTGTGTGACCTTGCGACGGCACCTCCCCTCTCTGGGCCTCCTCTTCCTCCCCACCCGTTCACCAAGGTCCTGCTGGCTTCTGGGTAGGGAAGGGTCAGCCGTATAGCCCCAGGCTCTCCCCCTCCCTTGGCCGTGTCCTCCCCCGCACCCCCACCCAGCCCACTCTGGGCCGCACCGTAAACAATGATGGTGGCGGTGGTGCTGCGGCGCTTGGCCACGATATTCTTGGCCACGCAGGTGTAGTTGGCCGTATCTGACAGGCGAGCCTGGCGGATGATGAGGTTGTGGTCGATGGTGAGTAGGAAGTTGGTGTCCTGGGTGGGGTCGATGACGTCCTCGTTCTTGAGCCATTCCACCTGCAGGGGCACGGTTGCAGCTGTGAGGGCCCAGGGCCCGATCCCCTGCACCCCCGGGAGTGGGCCCTCTCTTGGGGGGAAGGGAGGCCTGACCATAAACAGGACTGCAGTTCTAGCCATGTCCACCCATGGTGGTGACACAGGGGGCAGGGCCTCCACGGGCCAGGCACTGCGCTGGACACTACGGAACACAGTGGTTAAGATGACCACCCACCAGCTGAGTGGCCTTGGGAAGGGACTTCCACTTGGCCTCAATTTCATCAACTGTAAGATGATATTTAATAGCACTACCCATAGGACTACTGTGAGGATGAAATGAATCAGTATATGGAAAGTGTGGAGGCCATGCCTGGCTCACGGTAAGTACTGGTACTAAATAAGAACATGTCTTCATCATTAACTCCGCAAACCGACTCCCTGAGCCAGGGTGAGAGGCCTGGCAGGTGATTAAAAACATGGTCCCTGGTCTGGCAGACCTGGGTGTGCAAATGCCAGCTCTGCCACTCACTAGCTGGGTCACCCTGGGTGACCGCTTCACCTGTCCCAGTGCTGTGTTCCCAGTCATAAGGTGGGATGACAATATCCACCTTGAAGGGTTGCTGTGAGGACCAGCGGGCCGAGTGCCTGGCACATGTGGCAGCCACGAGGGGTAGCTATTACAGAAGGTGTCTGTCTGAGCTCATTTCCAGATGGGGGCCGGGGCTGGGGGGAAGCTAAGTGATTAGAGCAAAGGTTCTGAGCTGGAAGCCCAGGGTTCCATCTTCCCCAGTCCTGTTCTACTGAGGTCCCTGGCAACAAAGCTGAGATGTTTCCCCATGCCCTGCTCTGACTAGAGGACCACGAGTGCGGGCAGCGGGAGAGAGGAAGCAGGCCTGGAACACAAGCAGGGCAGTAAGAGGACAGGTGGGCACCACCCAGGGATGCCCAGGCCATGTGGTGTAGGAAGGGGTGATCAGCTTGTGGGCTGAGTCTGTGTTCAGATGCACGTATTACGATCCACTAACGCTGGGGCCTTGGGTTCTGGGTGGGGTGGGGGAAATGGTGTATATGGCCACTTCTCTTGCAGGAGACTGAGCCTGGGGTCAACCCAAGGAGCCCTGGGGGTTCCTGCCCCAGCTCTGCCCCATCCTGTGGGGTTATGCCTATGGAGGGCCCAGCTGGGGTCTGGCATGCGCTGAGTTCTACAGAGGTTGCAGTTCCCTTCTCTGTCTCTAGCCTTGATATCCCCATCTGTGAAATGCGAGGGCTCTGGAAGTCTGAGGCATTGTGGCTGGTGGCAAATACCATGCCTGGCTGGCCTCTGCCATGCCCAAAGTTGCCCATATCCCCACTCACCTCAGCCACAGGCACCCCCTCTGGTGGGCGGCATTGCAGGAGAACTTCATGGTCCAGGGGCACTTCCTTGCCCAGGGGCTCCTGATCGAAGTTCTTGCGCAGGTCTGGGAGAAGGAAGGAAAAGTGTTCCAAGGCACAGTCAGGCGGTGCAGGGAGGAGGCCAGTCAGGCAGAGCTGTATCCTGAAGGGCCCCATTCTAGCCACTAGGTGGCAGTGCACACCAAGGGAATGTTCACGGGGACACCCGGCCTTTACCTGGAGAACTTCTTCTCCAAGATGGGGGCCTCAGCAGGTGGACTCGGGGGAACAAGCTTCCCTCCCTGACTCTGGGATCCTATGCACATGGTGGCCGGGGATGGTGAGGAAGCTGGCAGCTTCCTTATACAAAAGTAGGCAAAAAAGGGCCGTTAGAAATCCTGGGGCCAAAGGTGTCACAGGTTCTGGGTCATGGAGTCTTCTGAGCTGGCATCCCTGTGCCCTGATGTCTGTGTGTGAAATTCTCTCTCCAGGATCCACAGGGAAGGGGAAGGGCTCAGGAGAATGGGGTGAGGGTGTCAGGGTGGCATACATGCAATGCGGACATAGGCCCGGCGACTCTTGGTGGTGCCCGCAGAGCTCCAGGCCACGCACTGGCACCAGTAATCTTCCAGCCCAAACAGCTCCTCCACCTGCTGCCGCAACACCTCGATCTGCACCTCTCGCACCTGCAGGCCTGGGAGGAGGAGAGAGACACCATCAGGGGGCAGGTCTGAGGACAGAAGACACCAGACATGGGACCATAGTATCTCTCTCCTTTCCAACCCGCTGAGTCCTGTGGGCTCCTCTCCCAAGTGCCTCACATTTCCATTTTTCTCATCTCATCTGCCTCGAGCCTGGCCCAAGCCACCACTGCAGCTCACCTGGAAACTCAGTGGCTAACCCAAGCCCGCTGCCCCCATCCAATCGACTTTCCACCCTGCAGATAGCTCTTCAAAAGGCACAAATGGCATGTCATTCCCCTGCTATGTCTCCAGTCATCCCAGTGTAAAGACCCAGACCTTCCACGTGGCCTCCAGGCCCTGCACGATCTACCCACTGCAGCCTCACTGGGTGTCTTCCAGGCCCTCATGTTTTCCTGGCCTCTCTAGCCACAGGGCCTTTGCACATCCAGCCCCCTGCCTGGAACTCTCTTCTGTCCTTTCTGTGTCCAGTGAACTCCCAGTCACTGTCAGCTTTGGGCTGGGCCTCACTTCAAAGGGAAGCCCCCTGATGCTGGCCCACCCCCACCAGCTGTCAAAGTACCGCTCAGCACTCCCACCACTGCACTGGACATTGGTCTATGCAGTTATCATTCCCCACCAGGCCTGATTCCCTCGTGGCACTGACCATTACCTGGAACTGTATTATTTATTGACGTGTTCATGTGTTAACTGTATCTCCTGCAGGAGAATGAGGTGGTGCTTTGCCCTGTTCACTGCTGTGGCCCAGGGCCTGGCACAGACAATGGGCTCAACAAATATGAGGCAAGCATGTGGCCTCTCTCTGGTCATGGCTCAGGAGCCTGTGGGGTTGGAGTTGAGGGAAGGCCCCTTTTCCTGGGAACCCCTAACCTCTCAATGATTCCCTGCTAGGGCCCAAGGGCCTCCCTGAATGACTGGATCCACCAGCCCACAGAGAAGGAATCACTCAGTCTTTGCCAATCCTCCCTTGACAAAACCCTCTACATTCAGGAAAGGGATGAACCCTCCTGGATGAGGGCACCCATCCGAAGCTCCTCCCCAAAGCTTGTGGGAGAACTGTAAGGCCTCCTCCACCAGGAAGCCCTCCCTGACTACCCCCTTGGTCTCGGAATTCCTAAAGCTATTCCTCCTCGCCATCATGTATCTGAGCTCATCTTCTCATGGTTGCTTGTGGGTTCTGATAAGCCCCTCAAAGGTGGGACTGTTGAGTGTACACATTGTAGTCCTGTGGCATGGTGGTTAGGTGGAGGGCTGGACTGCTTCTTGACAGGTTTGAATTCTGGCCCTACCTTCACTCCCCAACTGTGTGACCTTCGCTAAGTTACGTAGCCTCTTTGAGCCTCGGTTCCCTCATCAGAGTAAAACACTCAGGGTAAATTCTAAATGAATCACGGTGATTACAGCACCCAGCCCAGGCTGGACACAAATCTAAGCTGGCAGCTCATCTGGATCTCATCCAGCCCCTTCCTTTTTCATCTGGAGAAACTGAGGCTTGGAGAGGGTAGGTGGCAGGCCCAAAGTCCCAGAGCAAGTTGCCAGCAGAGCTGAGATCAGCTGTCTGGCGTCCTGCCCCAGTTAGAGCTCTGCCCAGTAATGAATGACAGCTCTCTGGACCTCTCCCAGTGAAATCACTGCCTTAACTCTCCTGCATCCTGAGGGAGGGGGGCCCTTGCACTGGGAGCCCAGACAGTGAGGAACCCCTCCTGATGGCCAGGGATCTAAATTGGAGGGGGCTGATGTTTGCTGTGGGTGGAACACCAGGAGGGAAGAGGCTTCTTGGGGGACAGGGGCCCTGCCTGCTGCCAGTGGCTGCCTGGACTGCTTGCTCTACAAGCGATGCTGCGTGGCCCGGGGCAGGAGAGTGGGGCCCTGGCCTTTATTCACCAGGCTGGGAGCCTGAAGGAGTGGCCCCTCTCTAGGGGGTCATCCATCCAGAATGTTTCAGGAGCACCCAACAGCTGGACAGATAAACTACCACCCAGCAGGGCTTGACACCGTGGCAATGGTCACCAGCAGGCAAAGAGGACAGGGGCCTTTGGTCCCCCAGACTTGGGTCCCAGACTAGGTGTCCCCCTCAGCATGATGGCCAGTGGCAGGCAGTGCCTGGACCAGGACACCCAGAGTTGGGCTGCCTGCCTTGACCTGGCATGAGCTAGTGGGTAGGCTCATCCCACCTGTTTTGGCCCCCAGCCTGTTTTCAAGGCTTCAGAGAGTGCCAGGGAGGGCTAGGGGTGGAGAGAAGGAGGAACCAGCCACACTGCTGCCAAGGGTGTGGCCTGCTGGACCACTGTCCATTCTTTGTAGCTAATGGGGACAACAGTGTCTTGATTTCTAGGGCTGGCAGGACTTGTGTGTCTGGTAGCAGGGGAGTAAGAGCCACCCTGTTACTAATAATCACAGAGTCTGTGAGGGGCCCTAGCAGGATACACTGTCCCCTTGCTCTGCAGGGCCAGAGGGGCTCAGGGGGACAGAGAAGTAAGAATAGGTTTCAAGAGGAAAGAAGCCAACAAAAACCCAGAAAGAAGATGGAGGAAACAGGTGTTTATTGAGCACCTGCTGGGTCCTGGCACTGTGCTCAACGCTGTACAGGTACCACCTTGTTCCATCCTCACCAAGACCTGTTAATATCCCAGTTTACCACGAGAGAAACTGGGGCTCAGAGAGGTTGAGTGACTTCCTCAGGGTCACACAGCCAGAGCATGGGGGCAGCTGGGATATGGGTTTTTTTTCCTTTTAAAAGTTTCTTTTTTGGAGAATTCCCTGGTGGTCCAGTGGTTAGGACTCCATGCTTTCACTGCCGAGGGCGCAGGTTCAATCCCTGGTTGGGGAACTAAGATCCCACAAGCCGTGCGGTGTGGCCAAAAAAAAGAAAAAAAAAAATCAGATAAAAAATCCTTTTCTTGGGACTTCCCTGGTGGTCCAGTGGTTAAGAATCTGTCTTGCAATGCAGGGGACGCAGGTTTGATCCCTGGTCAGGGAACTGAGATCCCACATGCTACGGTGCAACTAAGCCCGTGCACCACAACCAGAGAGAAGCCCGCGCACGGCAACGAAGGGCCCGCACACTGCATCCAAGACCCGATGCAGCCAAAAATAAATAAATAAATAATTTTTTTAAAAAATCATTTTTTTATTTTTAGATTTTGAGTGAGAATGAGACTCCAACTCTAACTTTTAAAATTCTTGGAATTCTTTAACATTTTTGGTAAAATATACATAACCTACAACTTACCATTTTAACCAATTTTTAGGGCACAGCGTTGAATGACATTAAGTCCATTCTGGGGTATGATTTTAAGCCTGAGTGGTTCTGAAATCTGTCAGCTTTTCACAGAAAAATAGAAGTTGAAGGAGGAAGAAAGGAGAGACAGTGAAAGAGAGTATGTCAGGGGAGAGACACAAGTATGAGACTGAGGCAGAGAGAGAGAAACATAAGGGAAAAAAGACACAAAAGGAGACAAAAGGAGACGGGGATGAGAAGGGAGAAGCAGCAGAGACAGAAGGAAAGAAGAGAGGGCTGAAAAAGGAGGAGAAAGAAAAGGTCAGGGAAGAGATGGTAAAAATGAAATCAAAGCCAAGGCAGGCCCTGGGGCAAAGGAGCCACCCCGAGCCTGGGGTTGGTTGGGGCTGCCCAAAGCCGGCCGTCCGCAGGTGACCCGCAGTGGGTGGCCCCCCTTCTTGGCCTGAGTCGGGGAAAGGATTTCCACCCCCGAAGCTCCTGTACTGTAAACAGGGGCTGGGCTCTGGGAGATGTGAGGAGCCCCAGGCTCTGCCTCCTGCCTGGGGTGGGGGGTGCCCAGGGTCCTGCACACATCCCACGCTTCCTCCTAGTTTCCCACGCTTCTGCCACTCTCCTCTCCTGCAGGACTTGGGCTGCATCCTAGCACCACCTCTATGATTATTTACTTAATATTACAGGCCTTTTAAAAAACTGAAGCCAACTGATTTCTATGAAGGAAGCATTGCATCATTATTGTGAACAAAAACGGTATCATTTCTCACCAACACAGAGGACCTGTGAAACTAGCGATGGTCTAGAATTCTGGTTGGGTGTTGGGGCAGGGCTGCAAGACAGAGCCGGCTCCTCTTCCTTAAACAGGGAGCACAGCAGGTGCTGGGGGAGCGGGGAAGAACCTTGTCCCCGACAGGACCTGCTCTTTGATGTAAACAGAGGATGGAAGGTAACTGGAAAAGGGAGCTCCCTCTCAGCAAGGGATTTGGTGCTGTTTCACCTGGTCACCCAGCCAGACAGGGCAAGCGGCCAAGCCTTGGGGAAATACTGGTCCAGGGTGAACCTCAGAGGGAGGCCCGGGGTTGCCGTGGCTGTATGGGGTCTCACACAGAGCCAGGGTGGAGCCAGGCCCAGGACCGTCTGGGCCTGGGGTGACCTGGGGGTGCCCGGCAAGTGGGGTGGGCTCACCGGTGGCCTCGTCCAGGCTCTCCTGCGTGACGTGGTCGTTCTGGCTGACCCACTCGCCGTTGCACTTGAAGTAGATCTGCGTGGCGGGGAAGGCACGGCAGCGCAGCTCCACCGGCTTGTTCTTCACGATGTAGGCGTCCTGCGGCTCCCGCAGGAAGTGGGGCAGCGGCTCTGCCGGCGCCGACGGGAAGGAGTCTGGGAGCACCTCGCTGCCAGAATCAGTGCCTGCAGAGGGTGGAGGGTGGGAGGGCTCCGTGAGGCCACAGGCTGGGAGGCCCGGGTCCCCTCCATCCCCTGGGGGCCGTGGCAGAGAGAGGAGGCCAGGGGAGGAGGAGGGCTAGGCAGCTGGAGGAGACCTGCTGGGCCGCCCTCTGTGGCCTGGGCGAGGTCTGACACTCCTGTGGCCTCGGTTTCCCCACTGTGACCTGCTTTTAAGAGGCTGTGTTTTGGAGCCAGTCCCAGCCCTGTGATGCTGTGTGATTCTAATTTTTTACAGATGGAGGAGTCAGGGTGGCCCAGGGAGGTGAGGTGACCCGTCAGGGCAAAGACACCCCTCTCCAGCTCTCCCCACCGGCCCTCCCCGGCCTCCCTCCAGTTTCCCACGGCGATGCCACAGTATGTGAAGAGCTGGAAATGGGCCTGAGGCTGGAGCTCAAACCAGGCCGGCTCTGCCCCGAAGCCACAGCTGCCCTGTGCAGCCCTAGCCAGCCAGGCTGATGGAAGCAGGGAGACAAGTCAGGGCCCACAGGGGCGAGGGTGGGCTGAGGTGGGGTGGCAGCAGCAGGCCTGGGCTCCCTGGTGCTTGTTCCCAGAGTGCTGCCTCCTCCAGGAAGCCCACGGCAGGCAGCAGCATGCAGGGGAGACCACCTTCCCTGTAGCCTTCCCCCAGACCCTCCCTTCCTCTGGTCTGTGGCTCTGCTCCACTCCCTTAGCATTTCCCACTTCAGCCAAATCCACACCCTCGGCCCTATGGATGAGGGCACTCGGGAGGCTGGGAAGGCAGTGAGGCTGTGCAGGCGGCCATCTCCTCCCGCAAAGGGGCCAGATGGAAACCGGCCGGCTCCCTGGAAAGAACAGCACCTCGGGAGGTGAGACAAACAGGAAGGGAGAGGGGCCTGGCCACCACCAGTGTGGGGAGGGAGGGAAACCAGGCTGGGCCAGGCTACTGGTTTACAATCCACGTAGGAAAATTGACTTTCCAATGCCAAGCCCCAAACAATCAGGTGGCTGGGGACAAGCGGCAGGGGTGCATGTGTCTGCCCAGCATTGTCCTCCTCTGCTAACTGCTCCCGAGGAAATACCGAATTAAGCTGCAGGGGTGCATGTGTCTGCCCAGCCCCTCGCCAGCCTGCGCAGTCCTGTCACTGTCCCAGAGCTCCAGTCCAGCAAGTGGAGCTGGGGCCCCAGGAGGCCACGGGAATCTCAGGTATGGGGAGTCCCCCTTTGGGCAGAGGGGCCAAAGGGACACATGGTTCTTCAAGAGCAGAATGAACAAAATGTGCCTAACGTGCTTTATCAGTGTCATCTCCTTGTGGATCACAGCTTCTGCTAAGTCGGAGGCGCTGAGAAAATGCATGGGCTGTCACTGGCTCCAAGCTCCGGGCTGTGGGTGGGGTATGTGTGCGTGACCTGGGGGACCGAAGGGGAAGCCAGCAAGAAAAAGGATGAATCCAGCATGTTCCCTGTGACCCATGGAGAGCCCTTAACTCCAACCTCGTTACTTTGTCTCTGAAGAGGGAAGGGAAGTGAGCACTCCTCCTCTCTCTGGGATCTTTTGAGGATCATATGAGATAAACATGCATGAGTGCCTAGGAGGAGCCTAGGTACAAACTGCTGCATCAAAATAGCAACTAATGCTTCCCTGGAATTAACTGCTATGTTTCCATTTACATAGTTAACTTACCTAATTCTTGCAACAACTTTGTAAGGTATATTATATTGGTCCCCAGTTTACTGATGGGGAAGCTGAGGCTCAGAGCAGTTAAGCAACTTGCCCAAGGTCACACAGCTGGCCAGAGGCAGAACCAAGGTTTGAACCCAAGAAACCAGACTTCAGTGTTGCCCGGGGCTCCACACTGCCTATCTTTGGAGCAGCTCCATAACACTGTGGGTGTCCCCATACCTGAGATTCCTAATAGACCCTGACACTGGCTGGGTGTCTGCAATTATGGGGGCTCTCTCATCAAAGGGCCAGCAAGGCCAGGACTGTTTTCTGTGTTTCAAAGCTTGGGAAATTGAAATCCATCAAACTGACGCAAGGTCACCTGGTTAGTGGGCATCTAAACTAAGAAAAGCACCGAGGATTCCCGAGGCCAGGCCAGGGCTCCCAAACACCTGCTTTCCTCTGCCAGACAGGGAGACACCTTCTCTGTAGGTAAACTGGCAGCCCCTAGGGTCTGGGAATGTGGGCAGTTGATGGCGAGATGACACAGTGCCCAGGGAGCTGGACATGGGTCTCCCGGTGGCCTGAGAGCTGCTCACTGTGACCCTCCCGCCAGGCGGGCGGTTCTAGGGAGAGCTGGGTGCAGCCAAGAGGACTCCAGGCCCACCTCCCGCCACCAGCATCCCTGCTTCAGTCTCAGGCCTCAGGAGTGTAGGGCAGGGCTCAGGCTTCAGACTCAGACACCCCAGGGTCTGAACCAGTCCTGACTGGCCTCAGGCACCTCATCTGTGAAACAGGGGGACTGGACCCCCCTCTGGGGATGGTGGCCATGAGAGCAGGTATATGGGAAGCCACGGATGCAGCTGCAGGCTTGCCCTACCTTCTAACCACACAGCCTCCGGGTGACGGCCGCCTTGGCTCTCTGTGGCACTGCGGGCTGCATTTATGACTTTGTTTCATGACCCTAATGTGGCTCATTTACAAAGCAGGCGGAGACTCGACTGAGGAAAGTCAACATTAGACATCCATTAGGGCAGCAGGCCTGAGTCTGGCGGCCCCGTGCCCCACCCTGCCACCCCACCCCTCCTCTCAGCCCTGGCACGAAGACTCAGCCCTGGTCTTGGCAAGAGGATGGCTGGGCATCCTCATCACTGCCTCCCTGTCATTCAGGACAGTGCTGGGTGGCTCTCTACGCAGCCACTGCCCGCTTGCCCACATCCCCATCCCTCAGACGTCCTGCAGGAAACAAGGAAGCAGCAGCAAGAGCCGATCTGAGATTCCTCCCCACAGGGACCACCATGGACTACGTGCTGGCCGGCACACAGTAGGTGCTCAGTGAACACAAATTAAAGGTGTGTGGGAGGTGCTGCCAGGGCCTGGGTAGTGACTGAGTCGGGCCCCTGTCCTGACCAGTGGACATGTCCCCTCCTCCTTGGCCCTGGCTTGGGCCTTAGCGGCTGAGGAAGGTTCTTCAGGTGTCCTGGAGGGGGGACACCTGAGCCTTCCCTCTCCAGCTTGGAGGAGGAAGAATCATGAAGTTGGGGGTTCCGGGGTGCTCCCTCTGCCAGAGGCCTTCAGAGGGTTATTTTATATTAACTCACTGAGCCCTGCGGCAATCCTTGACAGAGGTTCCCAAACTTTTTTGGTCTTTAATGTCTTGGTAATTTTTACCCAGTAATTTTATCCCACGGCCAAAAGAAATTCCTAGTGGTTTTGTTTATTAAGTAGTTAGATCCAACCAGCTTACGTGTTTGTGGGTGGGTGTGTGTATATCCTAACAACTAAGTATCCATTGGAAAAAATAATACACGTAAATTGAAAGAAAGGTAATATTTGTATTCCATTCCTATATAGCCACAATGACTTATAATGGGGATGTCTTGGAATCATAGGAGACATTGCTGCCCTCACAGTTTGTCTCAGAGTACTCCCAAATGCCAAATTCCCAGCTTTGCAAAGGTATGGGGCCATCTAAAGGAAAGAAGTGTGTGTGACGCTGAAATTGTAAGCTATCTTGAGCTAGTAGTTGTTGTGGTATCTGGCAGCTGTCCAGTATTGCTGTGTTTCCATGGAGATTAAAAATATCCCACAGCACCCCCTGTAGCATTCTAGGGTGCCTGGGCACACAGTTTGGGAACCACATCTCTATAAGTTAGGTACTATTATTAACCTCATACTACAGATGAGAAAACTGAGACCAAGAGAGTTTAAGTAGCTGATACAGGGCTATAAAGCTAGTATGTAGCAGAGCTGGGGAGCGCCTCCAGGCAGGTAGACACCTGAATCTGACTTCTGAACTGGGAATTATTTGCCAGATGTTTCAAATAGTTCATCTAATTTACTCCTCACAACCCCCAAGGTGAGCATTATCTTCCCATGTTACAGATGAAGACATGGGGCATCAAGGGACTTGCCTGAGGTCACCTGATCAGCGGGAGGAAGCCAGGCTCGGAGCCGTATCCCTCGGTCACCTGTCTCCCTGGCTTCACTACTGCTCTCCCCACTGCCCCATCTTCACAGAGGAGAATAAAACACCGAGGAAGAGGTCCCCCAGGAGGAGGAGTCTTTGCCACCGCCAGGCCAGATATGAATTTCCCCCTGGTGGGAAAATGGCCCACATAAAGTGTGGTTTTCCAATGGCAGAATTCATTTGAACCTATAGTTGCAAAAATGCATCCTGCCTTTACAGCTGCACACACGAATGGCCTAGCTAATCCAAAATGAAGGTATGAAAGAGAACACATCCCTGCACAGATGTAACCAAAGATGGTCAAACATAGGAAGAGAACCACTGAAGTCAGGAGCCCTGGGTTTTCACCCCAGCTGGGGACTAGCACTGCTGTGTGGCCTTCCTCTCAGGCCTCGGGGCCTCCATCTGTCAAATCGGGAAGTTGGTAGAGTCAATCTCTTGAGCCCCACTATGGTTCTCACACTTTGAGATTTGAAGATGCCTGATGGGGAATCTGTTAATGTAGGACAGGGCGCTGTTGGGTAAAGTTTTTCTGCACGAAGCGAATTTGCTTAAAGTGGGGTCACCTTTCTTGCCAGCGTTATTCCTGGTGCAAAGACCCAGCACCTACTGGGATCCTAATGCACAGCGTTGGGGGGAGGCTGGGAGGGCGGAGGAGGAACTATTTACTGTTGGGCTCTGCCAACCATGCCGCAGCCCACCCACCCCGGCCTCGGATGAAAATGACCACTAGAGTCTCTCTGGTGGGCACCATTCAAACCCGCGCTTCTCATTTACCTATTCCTGCCTGTATGGGGTGTCTTGTCCGCGGGGCTCACTTGGATGCACTGAATCACAGGGATAAAGGTCACTGCAAGGGCCATCTCGTACGACATCCCCCTGCCCATCAACTCCGTATCCAACCTTGACTCACATACCCCCAGGGATAGGGAGCTCACCACTGCCTTTCCCAGCCAGGCTCTCCTTTAGACAAATCTAACAGAAAAGCTTTCCTTACTTTCTGCTGAAATTTGCTGTCGGAGGCTCCAGCCATCGCTGTAATTTCAGCCTCTGAGGTTACACAAAACAGTGTGCTTCCTCTTCCCCACGACAGCGTCCCAGCCTCTGAAGGTTGCGGCGTGCCCTCCTGGCCGTCTAGCCTTTCTCTCAAATATTCACAAGACACTGTTTGGCATCTCCTCACCACCTGGCTTCCTCATGGGCAAGTTCCATTTTGCTCACAATCCGCTTAAAATGTGGGGAGGGGAGGTGACCAGGGTGGGGGTCTGCTGGCGCCTCCCTGCTTCTGGCAGCTCGAAGGCTCCTTGGCAGTTGTGGGTGGCTGCTTCTAGAAAGCAGGGAGCACACCACATGGTTCTTGGTGTCCCCCATGGGGTCCAGGACAGGGTACCCGTCCCCTGGGACGGGAGTGGAGCTTGCAAGACAGAGCCAGGAGTCTGAGCCCGGTCGCCACCCGACAGCAGGACCCGGGCCAGGCCACACGTTCCTTCCCAGGGGCTGGGGCTGGGCAGAGCCTAGTGTGGAGACACACCTGGCAGGTGGGAGGTCCTGATGGGGTGGAAGTCAAGGCCACGGGCTTATTTAAGACGTACCAGAATCTAAGCCACTAGAATAAGCAGAAGCCAGGGGCCTTGGAGATGAAGGAAGTGGGTTCAGGACAAAGGTAAAGAAACCGTATTTCCCAGAACTACCCCTGAGAGGAGGGGGAGACTAAAACTACAGTGCTCAGACATCCCTGGATGGGAGACTGTCACTGGTTGCTAGGGGAGGCCAGAGGGGTTGTGCTTCCCTTATGGTGACCCTGAGCCTGGGTCCAGACTGGACTGGCGCATGGTGGAATGGGCTGGCCTGAGAGCCAGCAGACCAGTTCAAACTCAAATTCTCACTCTGCCACTGAGACCTTGAGAGGGCCTCAGTTTCCCTATCTATGAAAAAGGGGCTAATAGGTACTGCCCTGTCAGTTTTGAGGTGTTGTGGTGAAGGTCAGCTGAGAAAACAGATGCAAATGTGCTCTGTTAACTGGGTAGAGCCCATGCCCCAGGGAGGGGCAAAGCTTCTCCGGCTGAGCCGTGTGTGGGGAGTCCTGAAAGCCCGCACTGGCAGCCTCCTCGGCCTATAGACACCTGAGCCCCTGTAGGCCAGAAGCACAGCAAGTCGAGTGCAGAGGCCTGTTCTACCGGCTCAGAGAGGGGAAGTGACCAGTGCAACACCACACAGCAAACTAACAGCCGAGCTGGACCAGAGCCCCATTTCTGGTTCACGGCTGAGGCGGGAGACAGCACAGCATGGCGTGGCTATGGGTAAAAGCTTGGGCTCTGTTATTTTCCCGTGCCTGGGATGGAAACTCACTACCACCCATCTCAGCCAGGTCCACCCCTGGCTACTAGGGCAGAGAGACCTCAGAGGCTGCAGTGGTCTAGTAGAGAAGGCCTCGATACCCCTGTCCCTTGGTTTCTGTCCCCAGGTGGGTGACAAGGCCAGGCCTGGGACACCCCCCACCCCGGGCTCAACTGCAGGGGGTGGGCATCTGTAGCTGAGCAGGGCTGGCTGGTGCAAGGCGGTGCCACACTGAGGAGCAGGCCTGGGAGGGGAGGATGGGGGGCAGGCGGGAGGTGAGGGAGAGAGAAACGCCCCACGCTGGGCACATTTATCATCCGTAATCACAGTCTAGCCCCTGGACACCGGCTAATTCTCGCCAGACTTGACCTCCCACTGCATGGAAAATCTCTTCCATTCACCGTGAGGTGGATGTGCTCAGTGGGGAGTGGGGAGAGAGCGGGGAGAGGAGCCCGCTTATTATTATGTTTTAAAAACACACAAACCCCACATGGAAGGACCCCTCCCTGGACACAAAGCCCTTCTTCCATCTGGCCCTGGCTTCTGGCGGCTGTGGAGTTCAGGCTGGGGCCCCCTCAGAGGTGGTTACAATGGCCGTTACTGATGACAAATGGGGGCTGGTGGGCTTGGGGGGCCTCCTTCCTAACAAAGGAGGCCCCTTGCACAGCCCTTTTCCCATACCCTCTGCAGACCTGCCCATGCCCATGACGTCACTTCCTCTGCTGGCCACAGGAAGCAGCCTCACCAAGATGGCCAGCTGGGGCAGGAGCCTGCATCCTGAAGGGGTGTCTGGCTGGCGCTGAGAAATCTTTCCCCCGGAAGGACTTGGGACAAGTGAAGGATCTGACGTGAGGCTGGGGACAAGGCCCCAGGGCAGGTGCAGCCCTGGCATGAAGCCCGGGCTCCATTTTCTAGGGGCCACACTGCTTACAAAACAGAGAGAGGACGCTACGGCTCCCGGGTCATTGGTCTGTCCGCAGACTCTCAGTGGTACTTGGGGAAGCTATATTCCCACGGGCCCAGACCCCCCCTTCAGACCCTTCCTCTGGCCACTGGGTTCCCTCGGCCTGGGCCTCGGTCCCTCTAGGGCCAACTTTTAGTTCCCCTTCCAAGTCCTAGTCACTGTGCCTGGAGGTCTGGGCCCTGAGGAGGGGGCATTCTGCTTCCCCTTCTCCTCTTACACAAGGAACGCAAAACTCTCTCATCCATCACCCCCCAGATAATACCCATTTATCCAGCACACAGTGTGATAATAAACATCACAGACAATATAAAATCCTGTGAAGCAGGCGTTCCACTTCACAGATGAGGAACCTGGGGCTCAAAGAAGTGAAAAGACATGCTCAGGCTCTCAGCTACCAAGAAACAAAGCTCCTCCCGTCAAAGCACAGGGCCTCCTTTGGCCCATGATGCCCCGAGGGACCGGCAGGCGGCCGCTATTGTTTTGCCCATTTTGCAGATGAACAAATGAAGTCTCTCCAGAGTTCGCTAGATTGCTGAAGGGGAAGAGGGTCTCAGCTTCCTGATGCCAGCACTTGGCCCCCCTTCCTCTGTGGGCCGGACAAGTCTTGGACTTGTATGGGATGCCCCAGCCCAACAGAGATTCATCCTAGCCTGGGAAGGGCCCGCTGGTAGCCTGGTGCAGCCCCTAAGACGTCACACTCAGACACACATGCTCACACCAGCAGACCCACCCAAGCGCTGCTCAAGGTCACAATCCACAACCAACCCCCCTGGACACCCAGAGAGCCCCAACCAGGCTGTGACAGTGGCTCCTTTCTTAGGGCTGCTGATGTCAACTTTAAGGCAATGGCAGTGACTCTGGCCTGTGGGGGACCTGCTATTTTATTTGGTCATCTCTCCCCCATCCAGAGTTGGGATGGGGTGAGCTTGAGTTGCAATATCAGACTCCACCAAACACCCAATAGCTTAGGTCCCCACATGGGGAGACCCCCCTTTCCCTCCCCTGCATCCAACCCGTGATGCTGACGAACCCGGATGCTGCCAGGTAAACCTTCAAGATGTGCTTCAAACTACTCCGCGACTGCCCACCACCACCTCCTACCGTCTCCAAGCCCACGGCGCCCGGCCCAGAACCCCCTTACTGTGCTCCCTTCTTCCCCTCTTGCCCCCTCAAATGCACTCTCCTCACAACAGCTGGGGCGATCTTGTAAAATACAAAAAAATCACTCCCCTGCTCACACCCTCCAATGGCTTCCATTTTCACCCGGAATGAAGTCCGAGCCACCACCGAACCCCCAGACTTCGGAGGCTCCAGGCCACCCAGGTGTGTTTCCTCCCCTTGTACATGCCTGGTTTATTCTCACATCAGGGCCTTCGCTGCTCTCTCCTTCTGAAATACACCCCTCCCCGCCCGTCTACTGATATTCCTGGGCTGACTCTCTGTCACTGAGATCTCAGCTCAAATACCAGTGCCACCTCCCCCGTGAGGCCCTCCCTGACCACCCAGTGTAAATTCACCATCCTTGATGCTATCTTCACATTGTCCTGGTTTGTTTGTTTTTCTTGACAGTGTTCATCTCTCTCTGGAATTACCATCTCCATGTACTTGATTGTTTGATGTCTGTCTGGACAGGTCTACTCTCTGGAAGGCAAGCTCCTTGAGAGCCTGGAAATCCTGTTTGCACATTTAGCTGGGCCCACTGAGGACACAAGACTTTCTCCATCTGTGCTGCCCAGCCTCTCTGGAAACACCTGGGGTGGCAGGTGGGGGTGGGAGGGAGCAGCCAGAGGAGGTGGGCATAGGTTGGGCTGACCTGGGCCATGGGAACCAGTCGCTTTGGAAACCCCATCCTGTAGGATGCCACCAACTGATGGAACCTCAGGGACCATCTAATTACTGTCCTCTAGGATGGAGACCAGAGAAGGGGTGGGCTAGCCTTAGATCACAAAGCACCTGAGCAGCAGAGCCAGTAAAAGAAACTGGCCTCTAGACACCAGGGGGAGTGAGGACTTTATTTTAAAAATCCTCCTTTTCGGGCTTCCCTGGTGGCGCAGTGGTTGAGAGTCCGCCTGCCGATGCAGGGGACGCAGGTTCGTGCCCCGGTCCAGGAGGATCCCACATGCTGCGGAGCGGCTGGGCCCGTGAGCCATGGCCGCTGAGCCTGCGCGTCTGGAGCCTGTGCTCCGCAACGAGAGAGGCCACAACAGTGAGAGGCCCACGTACCGCAAAAAAAAAAAAAAAAAAATCCTCCTTTTCTTTCTAGTGAAACTACGTTTTTTCTTGACCTCTTCTGATTACAATTTAGGAAAAAATGAGGATGACGATAAAAATCACCCATTCCCACCCCCAGGTGACCAGAATTAACACTGGACATTTTTTAGATGTGCACATATTTTGTTACTTACTGGGTCTTGCCAGACACAGTCTGTGTATCCTATGCTTTCTTTCAAGGCTGTTAACTGAGGACTTTTAAACCACAGTGAAGTGCACCAGGCATCTCCCTCTCCCTCTCTCACAGTCACACACGCCAGAGGGGCACACGCCAGCTGGGCTGACTGCTCCTGCATGGCATTCCGGGTTGTTGGAGGAGCCGCAGGGTGCAGAGCTGGTGTGGGAGCCGCTAGGCAATGACATCAGGATCTCTTTGCATATCTGGGCGCAGAGCAGAAAGATGCCGGTGTCCTATCCCTGTCTCCCAGAAAAGTCAAAATGCCCATGGGTACAGCCTCTGGCCCAGGGGCTGCCTGACGGGTTACGTCCCCGCTGCCCTTCCAGGTGAGGTGTCCCCAGGCCGCCCTGGAAAGTTCAGGGTCAGGGCTGTTCTTCGAGAGCCCCGAGGCATAAACTTCCCCTGCCTTCCCAGCGTCATGCTCTAGGGTTGAGCCACCCCTCCTCGCAAAGGGGAGCTGGCTGCCAACACATTGCAAAGTGGAAAACCTGTGCCATCGTCGCGAACTGCCGTCAGCCCCGTCACCACACCTGGCCAGACCCCACCCCAGTGCTGGTGTGGGCCCCCTGGCAGGCACCAGGAGGTGGCTCAGACCCTGGGCGGTGGGGCCCTTAGAACTAAGTCCAAGCCCTTCACTTCCAGAGGGGGATCCTGAAGCCAGAGAGGAGCAATGCCTTGTTCCCGTGCAAACAGCCAGTCAGTGGCTGCAGCACCCCTGGTATCTTGGCATCACATTGGCATAAAGAGAATCACAACAGGGAGAAAGGAAGAGGGGTGCCCGGACTCTGGCCTTTGTCAACCTATGAAATGGGGCATGGGACAAACTGGGAGAGGTGAACAGAGAGGTGGAGAGTCACAGCAAGAAGGACAGAGAAAGAGAAACGTGAGAGCACCTGGCAATGGCGGGGGGTGAGAGGGGCTCTTTGGGGGTCTCTTGTACTTTTCTGAACCTGGAACCCACTTGGGTTCCTGCTTGGGGCCCTGGAGGCAAGGGAAGAAGGTGACATCCGTCTCTGGCCTTCCTCCACACTCAGCGCTGCCTCTTCCACAAGGCCGGCACCAGCCCTAAGGCTCCATGGGCCCCAGGGAAGGCAGACCTTGCAGACTAGGCTCCCAGGAATACCCTGCAGACCAGAGGTAGGGAGTAACTGGTCTCAGGTCACACAGAGGGTTGGAAGCAAAGCTAGGACTGGAATGTGGGCATCCGGGCACTCAGCCCAATGCTCTTGCCCTTGCCTCTCTCTGGTTCCAACAGTGGGGAAGACCCTAGCCCTGAGCTTGGGTGAGCAGCTGAGCTATCAGGGTGGAGATGTGGGGAGACAGGTGGCACTGGCCCAGGGGAAGGCCTAGGTGGCCGCACAGGTGCACCTTGAGGGAGACAGGGCAGGGACTCACCCCCATTCCTTCATTCATTCATCAAACATTTTCTGAGTGCTTCCCCTTGATCGTGCCTATAGCAGGATCTGGAGAGCAACAACCAAGCTTCAGTTCCACCAACGAGAAGCTCACAACAAAGATTCAAGGTTAAGGACCCAGACAGCCGGACTCCCAGACTCATGCTCAGTCTGCTTCCAGCCTAGCCCCACAGCCATGTGATGGTCCTTCTGCCTGCCGAGCCACCATCGGTGCAGAAATAAATCTACAGCTTTGTCTGCAGCTCCCTCCTTCTCCATCAAGGAGTCAGGCCACCTCCTCCAGGAAGTAGGCTTTGACTACTTCTGCCTTGACGACTGTAGGGATTTCTCATTCTTCAGCCTCCTAAAATCCCTCGTATTTCTTAGGCTGAAGCACACTGGTGCTGCCACTGGCTCATGAGGTGACCTTAGGTAAGCCACTTCCCCCTGGACCTCAATCTTCCCTTCTGGGAAATGGGGCCACTTTGATTTGCTTCATCCTCCAGGGTTGCTGGGAACATCAAGGTCAGAAGTGTGAAACTGTTTTGCCAGCTGGGCTGCCCTGTGCATTTGCTAATTTTTATTATTGCTTTTCGCAGTGAGAAACAGTAGGCGTACTTTCGCTGGGCTGGCAGGGGCGCTGGCTGACATCTTGACCAACAGCTCCAGGGTCTCCCTCCGGGTTTGAGGTGCCGGCCAGGTGCCCCACTCCCCAATTCCCACCCTGCCCCGGCCTTCCAGCTGCTGCCCAGCCCACTCTGTGATGACACGGAGCTGCAAAAGGCTGATGCAAGCTGGAAGAAGGGAATGAAACAGACTTGAGTGGGGCGGATGGAGCTCCACCCCCAGCCCCATGGGACGCCGGGCCCGGCCCCTGGCTGCTTGTTTGCACCTGCTGATGTAATTGCTGGGCCTCCTTGGCTCAGGGCTAGGCCTGCTCACCTCGGCCTTCAGAGCCAGAGGAAGGGTGTGAGGTCACGGCCGCGTGCGCCACGAAAGGGCTCTTCTCTCGGGGGGTGGTGACTGGGCCCCAGTGAGGGCAGAGGGGAGGAAAGAGCCAGAAAAAAAGCATGAATAAGAGCACAGCTCAGAAGTAAGTAGGACCTGGGTCAACCCCAGCTCTGCCACTGTGCCACTTCAGGGGACTGGTCCCATGTCTCTGAGCCGGGACATAACAGGCACTCAACTTGTCACTGTCTTCCAGGGATGTCTCAAGGCGGATAAGGAAGTCTGAGAGAGGAAAAGAGAAAGGATGGAGGCGTGGTTCTGTGGAAAGAAAACACCAGAATAGTCCTGGGCTGGCCACCAGCTCACTTCCTGGGGCCTCAAGCTTGTTGACCCATCAAATGGGCACAACATCTGTAGGCCACCTCACAGAGCTGGGGCCCGAGGTGTGAAAGTGTGACGTGACACTAAAGCATGTGGATATCTCGGGGGACCTGGGGACAGTTGGGGAGAGGTTCTTGCCAGGAACCTGGGGCTCCCAGAGGCTGGGTAAGGGAGGTGGGGCTGTCAGCTCTGCACTCTGCCTTGCCTGGCCTCAGGAGCCCCCCCTCGGGAGAAAGGCATGGAGAGCAGCACACACCTCCCCAGAGGCCTCCAAGGAATCATCAAAAACACACAGGTGACAAGGACCAGAGCCAGGACCCACTCCTGGAAACTGCAAGACCACCTGCCGTAGAGGGCTCCCCGCCCCACGAGCCCAGGGTCTGGGGATTGCCCTGTGTCCAGACTATAATTCTCAAATCTGGTTTCCCTGGCGATGCCTTTGCTCTTTCCCTGAGAAAGGGTGGGGGAGGAACAGCCTCACATAGTTCATGTGTCCTTTTGGTTGACACTCAAGGCAAAAAGACAGGAACCAGCCAGGTGGGGGGGAGAGGTCCACCTCAGCCGTGCCCAACTCCTCAGCCTGGGAGAGAGGGGTTACCTTTCCTAACTGGGCCCTCAGTCCTACTCGGTTGCACTGGATGGGGAGCTGCACTCCAGCTGGGATTCGCGAGCTTCCCTGGCCACAAAGACCCATCTTTCCCTTTAGCCAACCACAGCTACTGTTTATAGGCCAACCCACTCTCAGGCACTGTGCAGGTCTCTAGGAGTACATCACCTACCTGAATGCTCCCAACAACCTTCGAGGCAGGTACTCTTATTCTGATCCCCAATTTGCAGGTAAGGAAACTGAGAAAGAGAGAGGTTAAGTAACTTGCCTAAGGTCACAGAACAGGGTCGTCAGCACTTCAATCTGGATCTCCCTGACTCGAAGACCATACTCATTAACCTCTATGCCAGTGGTTCTGAAACTGCAGCATGTCCCGGGATTAGCTGGAGGCTTGATAAAACCTCTGCCTCCACCCAGAAGTTTCCACTTAGCAGGTCTGTGGCGGGGCTTGAGAACGTACACGTCTAACAAGTTCCCAGGTGCTGCCACTCGACACTCCCGTGCCTCCCAACAGAAATATAAAACACTTAGCACACATAATGGTGCTTAATGCAGGTCAGCTCCTTTCCCTGAGCACTTCCATGATTCAGCTGGAGACCTTTCAAGAGGAACTAGAGGAATTACGTGGCAGCATTGGTGCCTTGCTTTAGCTTGAATCAGGCCCCTGGTGTGTGGTAATCAAGACCATGATACCCATCACCTGCACCTGTGTTCTTGCAAATTACTTAGCCTCTCTGGGCCTCAGTTTCCTTTATCCGCAAAACGGGAGTAATAATATTTCTAGGAAACACACTGTACACACAAGTTGCTTAGAGCAGTGCCTGGCACATCAAAAGGGCTTATTGAGTATAAGTTGCATTTACTTTTTTTTTTATTATTACCATTGTTACTATCTACTTCATCTATATTATCTTTCCAACAATGTCTATCCACCTCCACTGTTTACCTACAGTCGCTCAGGGGAGAAGTAACTGGCCCAAGTCACACAGTCGCTGAGTAGCAGAGGGAAGATTCTGAGCCGGGTTTGCGACTCCAGTGGTAGAAACTGTCTACCACGAGCAAAGAGCGAAGCCCGCTCTGGCTGCTTCCTCTGGAAAGGATGAAGAGTTATTTTCTTACTTATGTTTCCTGTGCTTCCTTCTAAACCCCTAAGCTTAGCCCAGGGTTCTGTTCAGTGTCACCCGTGAAGGGAGAATGTCTCCAGTAGGGAACCAGAGGCTGCGTCAGCCACCCACACTCAGTGACCTTGGGCGGTCTGACCCCTGCCCTCTGTGTCTGTCCATCTATCCCCTGCTTGCTCCGCCTTATTGGGCACCCTTGAAGTGCGAGTGTTGGCTTGGCATTGGCTGGTCCAGGTCCTGGGAGAGGGGACGGTCACTTGTTTCTCCTGAGACTCCTTGCCCCCATCCCCCCCACCCCCAGGATCCCCAGTTCAAAACAATGGAGGCTTCAGGGCGCCCTTGATGTAAAGGTTCAGTAGGTGGCTAATTTTAGCTGAGAAATACTCGGCATTTTCCCAGCTGCCGTCACTGCCGCACTGTGTGCAGGACAAATGGCCTAGGTTTTCCTCCCCGATTGTTCTCGGCCGGGGGGCTAGGGGCTGACTCCAGCTCAGGACAATTCCCTTTGTGTCTGCTTCCGGGTGACTCTTAATAACTCGTGGGGACAGCCTGGAGCTCCCAGGCCCCTTCCCCCGCCCTGGCTACAGGGCCCCTAGCTTCATAGTCAGCGCATCTCAAAATGTGGCGCTGAAACAGGACTTGCTGCTCGTCAGGGGTGGGGACAGAGAAGGAGGGCTTGTGGCCTGAAGAGGCCTCCTGTGGACAGATGGCGAAGCCAAGGCACAGAGCGGGTGTGACCGACCTAAGCACAGCCCAGTGCTCTTGGCACCAGGTGCAGGAGAAATCCCACCGCTGTCTAAGCTTCCACCCAGCATGGGGACACCTCAGAGAGTGAGACCCCAGACTGCAGGCCTCCCATTCTCTTGGCCTCCAGTGGAGACACCTGCCCTTCCCCCACACCCCTCACCTGGCTGAATCCCTCCATCCTCAGGTCTCACCTTGAATGTCACCTCCTCAGGGAGCCCGGCCCTGACTGCACCCTCCCAACTATACCGGGGCCCCGGCTCTTCCTCCGGTATTTCTTTTCCTTATTGCCCTCAGCACCTTTTCTTAGTTAGGTACTCATGGTGTATTTCCTTATTTAATGCCAAGTCCCCACCAGATTCTGGAGTCCCAGGGGCAGATACAACATTTAACCACCTGTGTGGGCCCTGGGGCAGGGTCCTGGAGCTCCGCTGTGCCAGGGAGACCGGGGGTCCCGGGGGAGTGGCTGGGGGCACTCAAGGCTCAGAACAGTCTACCTATTCAGCCGTTTTCAGCAGCACGATGGCCTAACCGGCACTTTCTGCCTGGACACCACCCCTGGCTGGATGACACGTGTATGCCCACTGCTGACCCCCAGTGCCAGCTTGGCACACAGCAGATGTTCAATAGACGCTTCTCGCATGAATGAATGAACCTTCTGGGCTCCTCTGATTCCTCCTCTCCCTGAGGGAGGAGCCCCGATTCGACCTATGCCCCACCCTTCCCATGGAAGGCTCTGGAAGCAAGAGAAATGAGGCGCCTTGGGGAAGGCACCCACGGCCCAGGGTGGCCGCACCCCCGAGGGCTGTTTGCTGGCCTTGCAGCCCCCAGCTCTGCCTGGCCCCCCACTGTCCCAGCCAGGACCCAGCATGCTATAATTAGAGTCCTCCTTCCAGGCTCCAGTAATGAGGGGTGTTGGGTGCCAGCCGTAATTACAGCCTGGTTAAAGCGAACAGGAGCCGCCCCCAAGCCAAATTACAAAGTCTGCAGCCGGACTCCCTCCTGCCCCGCTCCCTTTTTATGGGGCTGGTTACAGGGAGGGACCGGGGAGTTGACAGAGAAGCCAGCTCAGGCTGGAGCTGTGGTTTCGGAAGAGTGGAAAGCCGAGGAGAGCCCGAAGTCTGGCCTGTGTTGCTTTGAAACTGTCCCTGCACCTCTCCCGGCCCCACCCTCATCAAAAATGCCCTTCCAAAGCCGAGGTTGGGAATGAGCAAAGAAACCAGCTGAGGCTGCTCTTGCAATGTGTTCATCCTCGCCCCCATCTTGGGGCTGAGCTCTCTGCCAGGCCAGGCTAATGGCTCCCCGCACAGTCGTATTTCATGGGCACAGCCAACATCACCCCTGTGTTACTAACCAAGGTTCGGTGCTTAACTAACTTGCCCCAAATCACACAGCCGGTAAGAGGCAGACCCAGGGCTTGAGCCAGGCCCACACAGGGAGAAGGTACATTTCATCTTGAGCCCCCCTCACTGCACTGGGCATGGGGTGGGGCACAAGGAAGGGCTCAGTGAGTCCTGAGAATGATGAGTTTTGCACATCATTTGAGAGGTCTAGCTGAGTCCTCTCCCTTTTAGAGATGGAGAAATAGAGACTCTGATTTCCACTGGTGTCTCAGGATCCAGAGGCAGAGCTAGGATGTGGGTGACCTTGTTGGTCTCAGAATCTCAGGATGTTAGTATGTAAGGGCTATAGAGAAAATCTAGTTCAGGGGCAAATACACAGCAGCCTGGCCCATGCCAAGGCTGTGACAGACATCACTAATTGATCATCAGTCATGGCAGGCCTGGACAGGGCCTCAGATTCCTTCTCAGCCCAGGACCACACAGCCATACCAATCAAGCAATGAAGAAGATTCCACCATCCCTGATCTGATTAGTTCCCACTCACCCTCAGTTACTCGAGGGGAAAATGGAGCCCAGAGAGCTGGGGTGACTTGCCCCAGTAATGGGGCGACTCTTATTCCTTAATGACCCATCCTCTGTGGATGCCAACCTGCCACTTCCCACTGCATCCTCAGCCCAGCCTTGTCAACTCCGGGCTTCCTGTGTGGGAAAGACTCCCTTAAGGCTCCCTCCAGGCCCTGCAGTACTCACCCAGCTGGCTGATCTGCTGCTCTGACCAGAAGGTGGCTTTCATAAGGGACTGTGGGGGAACAGGCTTGCTCACTGGTGGAGATGCCCCAGACGCAGAAGCGGAAACCTCTCCACATGGCCCCGAGCTGCCCACATGCCCCTACCTGGGCCCCTTGGCTGGGCTCTCCTCCCAGCCCAAAAAGCTGGCTCCAGCCACCCGCTGCCCACTCACCACAATTGGCCTGTAGTGACTCAAGTCTCCTTGTTACCTCTCCCCCTCCTCCCCCCCACATCTCTGCCCCTGGCGTCCCCCGCTCTGACAAGCCTCTTCAATAGCGCCTTTGATCCAGGCTCTCCAGCCTCTTAAACAAGGACGGCCTTCTGCCTTCAGCAAGGGGTGTTGGAAAGAGGTGGGTGTGGGAGGATGGTGACCATGACAGGACAGGTACAACCCTGAGGTCCTCACCTTCTCGTGACCCCCCCATCCCCCACCCCTAGCCTCACCAGGATGACCAAAGGTCCTGAGCTCAGAGGCCCTCCAGGGAAGCTGTGAGAGCCGCTGAGCTTTCTGGGAGGTGCCTCTGCCTCACCCAGCAGTGCCAGGCCTGGACCGGAGGGTACTTTCAAAAGGACACTTTAATTAGGGACCAGGGAGGCCAGCCAGCGGGATTACAGGCCACACCCGGAGCCGTCAGAGGCCTCTGAACTACCAGGCCCAGCCTTCCTCTCCAGCCTCCACCTACTACCACCTCCTCCCTGGGACTGTGGGGAGGGGAGGTCCCTGAACAGCCCTGTTCGCTGCCCCCGTGGTGGGGCCCCTAGAGAGGAACACTGGATGTCTCAGGTGTGGTTGCCTGAGCTGAGGTGTGGCTCTCAGGCATGGAAACAAGGGTGCTGAAGACGGTTGGCAAAACTGGAGAAGCCATCCTCAGGCGGGAGGCAGGAGCAGTGGCCACCCTATGCTGGGCCACGAAAGGGACTGGGCACCGGAGACTCCACCCCTGACCCTGTGAGCCCCTACCTCTGTCCACCAGTAGGGACAATGACAAAGGTCTGCTTGTCTCCTAGAGGCTCTGGCTTAAACCCAAACCATGCTGTTGTCCCAGGCGCTCTCCCCAGCAGACAGGGTTCTCCCACGTCTCAGATGGGCAGCCTTGGAGCTGCCCGGGGCTGTCTGCCCCTAAATGTCAGGAGTGGGGCAGAGGACCCAGGCCCACTGACCTGGCTGAGTTTGGAGGTGGCTGAGGCTCTGTGCCCACAGGTTTTCTCTGTGACCTGAGTTCCTTCTCTATAAAATGGGGAGACCCATGTGAATCTCTCAGGCCTGTTGTTCAGGTAAACAGAGTCACAAATGTGAAAGTAATCGGCACAGGGCCTGGCTGGGCTGCTCAGAAAACTCATGCCGGACTTGGTTAGGGTTGAAGACCTGCCCATATACTAAATTCATCTCTCTGGGCCTCAGTTTCTTAATATTCAGGTGGGTGAACAGTGCATTCTTCTTAAAGATGTGAAAGTGTTTTATGACCTATAAAGGGCTGTCCAAGTCTAAGATTAGTCATCGTGATTTTTCTAATGAACAACTACACTTACCCTTCTTCCACCCTGTCCGTGAGGCGAGGCTGGCCCATTTCTAACCCAGCTCACTCGTGTGAATCTGGTGACATCTGGCTCACGTGGCCCCATGCGGCCGCCTGCCCTGAGGTTCAGCCTATTCTTGGTTACCTGCCAGCTGCCTCTTGGACAGGGCAGTGACTGGAGGGTCCCTGGGCAGGGAGGACAAAGGGGGGCTGTGGATGCTTAGTTCTCTGGGGAAGAAGCCTTTACCTATTAGGTGAATCCTCTGCTGGGCATCAACCCCAAGAGAAAAGGTAATGTTGGGGTGGGGACCCAGGGGACCCTGGGGGCAGACGGGCATGGGTGGTAGCCGGCTGGGCAAAGCCCATCCTTGGTTCCTCCTGCCCTTTCTCTGAGGGAACTCCAGCAAGGTTCCCTGGAATGCCCCCAGCCGTGTGACCTTGGACAAGTCCCCTCCTCTCTTTGGAAGTACTTCTTCCTCTGAAATGACACTCTTCAAGTACATGGCTTATCCCGCTGCTCTTGGCTTGGCGGGAGTGGAGGGTTCTGGGAAAGGCACAAGGGAAGCCAGCCCCTCCACACAGCTCAGTGAGAGGCCAGGTATCCTGGAGGGGCCGCAGGGCTGGTTTGGAGGGACGTGGGGTGGCCTCTGGACACTCTAGAAGCAAAAGTGGTTGAGACCACGAGGGCTGCACCCCGGCCCTGCTGGCAGCCAGAGGCCAGCATGAGGCAACGCACAGATTCCTCCAGCCTAGACCCAGAACCGGGGAGCCCTGGCTGGAGCTGAGGCATCAGGAGGGTGAGGCCCTCGCTCTCGGTGGAAAGAGCCCCATGCACCCAGGAGAGACTCAGCATCAACAGCTGTGGGATTTTAGGCGTGAGGCTTTACCTCTTCGGGCCTTGGTTTCTTCACCTGTATCAGCCCCTAGCCTAGAGGATAACTGGGAAGAATGAGTGGGACTATGTGTGGAATACTTAGTACAATGACAATTCCCCAGTAAAGCAGTGCTGTTCTTGGACATGTTGCTTCAAGTCCCTGGGCCTCTGTTTTCTTGTCTGTAAAGTGGGCATCAGGACCTCACTCACCTCCGACGGGTCACATGTATGAGACGCTTCGGCACAGGCCTGGTGTGTAGCAGGCTTGCTAGGTGTCTGTGGAAGCCGCCGCGGCCAGGTGACCTGGCAACAGCCCACCCTGGTTCCAGGGAGGGGACCAAGCCTCATCTCAGCCCTGCAACATGTGCGGGTTGTTTCCTCTGCCCTGGTTGTCAGGCCCCAGGTGGCTGCTGGGCCCCCAGCCAGGGGCAACACCTTCCAAACCCACGTGGCCCCTCTGTGCAGCACCTGGCATGAGGAGGCGGGAGCTCACCGCCCAGCTGGGGATGCCTTCCTGCCAGGGACTGGCAGGGAGCCGGGAGCCCGGGGACGTGGCCTGATTCTGCCCATTTCACAGATGGGACCCATCACGGAGGCACTAGCTACCTATGTGACTGGCCTGGGTGAGCCCGGAGTGGAGAAGGGTCCAAAAGGGGCACCGGGGGTCCTTAGACCCCTGACCTGAGGCCAGCGCCTCCTCTTCACTTAGACTTCCTCTCAGCCCAAATTGCCCGATTCACTTTCTCTTTGGGCAGAATGATCCCATTCAACAGATAAGGAAACAGAGGCTCAAGAGAGGTGAATGGTGGGCCTGGTGAACTGGTGGCTGAGTTGGTGGCAAAGCTGGGGTTCAACCCCAGGGCTTTTCTCTTCCCACCGTGAGGCCTGGCACACCGGCTGGCAGACGCCAGTGGAGAAGAACAAGACGAGATCTTCGGGTGCCTCTCCCCCTGCTCGCCCCTCAGTGCTAGGCAGAGAACCTCAGGGAGCACCTGCTAATTAACAGAGGGCTCCATCACGGTGTGTTCTTCCAGGGTCCCTCCTTAACCTGCCCCTGCCAGGATAGAGGACACTAGACACCCCCTTCCCCTCCCACTCCTGGGGCTGTCTCAATCCTCCTTCGTAGTAGACCTCCTTGATCCCCGTGCCCTTCCTTCTCCCTGGACCCTCACTGCCCCCCAACCACCAACTCCACATTCTCTGCTTTGCCTCAACCTCTCTGCCTTCTTCGTGGTCTTCCTTTCCACCCCAATAGGCTCCACACTGGCTGGAGTGTTCTTGTGACATCCCAAGGAGGCAGGGAACCTGGGCTCTTGTCTCAGCTCAGTAATTGACTGCTGTGTGACCTTGGACAAGTCCCTGACTCTCTCTGGGCCCCTGCTTGCCCATCTGTCATTGAGGGGTTAGGTGAGAAGTTCTGAGGTTCTGTGAATATCAAAACCTACCAAATGGGACTTCCCTGGTGGTGCAGTGGTTAAGCACCTGCCTGCCAACGCAGGGGACATGGGTTTGAGCCCTGGTCCGAGAAGATCCCACATGCTGCGGAGCAGCTAAGCCCATGCACCACAACTACTGAGCCTGCATTCTAGAGTCTGCGAGCCACAACTACTGAGCCCACGTGCCACAACTACTGAAGCCCACACAGCTAGAGCCCGTGTTCCGCAACAAGAGAAGCCACTGCGATGAAAAGCCCGCGCACCACAAAGAAGAGCAGCCCTGCTCACCGCAACTAGAGAAAGCCTGCACGCAGCAACGAAGACCCAACACAGCCAAAAATAAATAAATAGATAGATAGGGAAAAAAAAAACCCCTACCAAATGTTCAGATTGGTGTGCTGGTGGGCACCTGGGACCTTGGGCTCCTGGCTCGCCTCTCGGCTCCCCACTGGGGCCCTGGAGAAGCTGGTTCAGGGACTGGGCTGCCAGGCGGTACCGCCCTCTGCACCCCTGAGTCCCTGACTGGCTCCATCTGTTTTCTCAGAGCCTTCAATGTGCCTCTGTCTCTGGCCTCTGCCTCAGTTCCCTCTGTTCCCTATCCAGTCCTCACCCCATGGCCATGGTGCTTGCCCTGTCACTGGAGCCTGCTCCTGGCAGAATTATTTCCCTCTGTGCTGGGCTTCCATTAGTCAGTACGTACAACGGCCTGGGTACGGCACTGGGGGATGAGGTGGCCATAAATCACGGAGTGGCTCCGTCTCTCCCAGCCTTGTTGCTGACAGCCTGGAAGCTCTGCTGGCTCAGCTGAGTCTCCCTTCCTAGAGGAGTTGGGGCCAGGCCCGGAGTGGCTCTGTGAGGGGCAGTGGCACAAACGTATGGCAGGCACACAGCCACTTACCCCATAACCTCTGGTGTATTACACTGTGATAGCAGCACCCCAGGTCCCTACAGTGTCACCTGGTGATCACTCAAGGAAGGGGACATGGTAGGGACCTTCCTTGGCAAGTCATCGTGACCCAGAGCCTCAGTTTCCTGGTCTGTAAAATGGGGTGGTCATACACCAACCCGACAGAGTTCATGGGAGGATTACCTGGGACCTGCCGACATATACACAAAATGCCACAGAGTATGACTGGTAAATAATCACTTGCCTTCCCCTTGTGTGGGCTCAGAATTGGGAGCCATGGTGGCCTGTCTGCATACCTTTAAAGCCACATCTCTTACACTATACTCTTCCCTTTTGAAGCTGGACAGGGACAGCTCTTCTGCTTGGAATCCAAACTGCCAGAGGCAAAACAATTCTCAGCAGAGCTGCTGGAGTCAGACCCACCGTTTGGAAAGGGTGAGAACTCAGACCGCGCTAGGAGAGCACAGGAGTCTTTGGCATCCTCAGTAAACAAAGTTTGGTTGAGAAAATTAAATGAGATCACAGGGGTTATATTAAAAGAGCAAATTGCTTGAAAGCGCTTCCACTCGCTGCAGATCTCCCTGCAGATGGATGGCGCTAATTACCAACAAGGAGTGGCCCCCTCCGTGAGATAGGTCCCTGGGGGCCCCTAGGGACTCTGGAAGCAGGAGCCCTGAGCTCCTTTTGTCTCCAATTCACATTCCCTGCCCCCATAATTAGGGGCACCTGGTGAAGTCTGCAAGCCTGCACTGTCTGGGAAACACTTGTTACCACCTCCCATGCCCATGCATATCTGCCCGGACTTAGGTTGAATTGAGAATAACTTTGCTCCAAACCCACAATACAGACACATGTGTCAAGGAGGGCATGTCTTCTCACCTAGAATTCTACTTCTGGGATGCTCTCCCGAGGAGCTCAACCAAGCTGTGTGCGTGGAGATGTTCACTGTGGCGTTATTTACCAGGGTAAATAGAGGGGGAGGAATGGGTTGAATAAATTAAAGTATATCCCGAGTGTGGATGATTCTCAAGTATCAATAGTGCTGTGTATGAAGTCTATGTAATCGCAAGAGAAAGGTCCATGTAACCATGTTAAGTAAGGAGACCACAGTGTGAAGGGAAGCATTAACTTGGATTACACCATGGAACAAACCTGGGCCTGAGCCTAAAAGGAAACATACTAATATGTAAGCAGTAGTTGGGTCTGGGTGGTGGGATAAGGGCTGATTATTTTTCAGATCTTTGTCTTCCATTATTTGGGGCGATATGGTAACATTATTTGGCCTTTATAAACAAACAAACAAATGCTTCTCAGACCCAGAGGTATTGGGGAGAGGGCCAGAGCCTGGTGGTCTTTCAAAGAGCCTCAGGGCAAGTGACCTTCAGGCTGCAGTTCTGGAAGTAGATCGAACAGTCTAGGCTCATCAAACGCCTAATAGCCTTGGGGCTGGGAGCTTGTGGAGGCCAGTGGCCATCTACCCTGCTCTGTGCACCTGTCTGCCCAAGAAGGCCTCTCTGGGGATGTCCCGTTGTTCTCTGGCCAGGAAGAAGGTGGGGGGCAGGGAGAATGGCTGGTTCCAAAGCCAGGAAATAAATCTTCTCCCCCAACCCGGCCTCTCCATTCAGGCCAGCTTATTGATGGAGACCCAGGGCGTCTGGGGAGAGCGAGCTGCCTTCCCAGGATGCGTGAGAAAACTTCCCTGTGCTGAGCCCACGGCGTCTTGTAGACTCTGGGGGCCCATCCTGGAGGCTTCCTCTGGCTGTTTCCTGGTGTTGTCAACCTCACAGCCGGTGAATGCCAGGCACCCACAGTTCAGAGCCGACTTACACTCCTCCCCCATCACCACAGCCCGCTGGGACCCAGGCCTTGGGGCGGGTAAGATGATCTCCATGGGCCTTATCAAATCTGATAGTCTGTGAAGGGAGGAGATCCCCATCAGCCCCCCTAGGAAATGTACCCCCCATGCTAGGTGCAGAGAGCCATGGACATTTGCATATGATTTACATTAATTTGCATAACCACCTGCTATAGTGGAAAGAGCATTGAACCAAGAGTCAGAAACCCTGGAGTCTAGTCCCAACACTACTACTGACTCAATGTGACCTTGAGCAAATCCTGTCCTCTCTAGGCATCAGTCTCCCATATGTTGAACTGGGGATGGCACTGCAGGTCTGTAAGTTGACATGGCATGGTGGGCAGTAAAGACACACATGGAGCAAGCAGGAGGTCCCTGGGACCTCCCCCTCCCAGGTAGGGACCCCTACCTAGGACAGGTCCTCTCTGAACACCTCCTGAAAGACATCCCTGAGCCTGGCCTCCTGGGCCGCCCCCGGACCATCCCCAGGCTGATGGGTCCCCGGGAAGGGAGAGTGCTCATATGGCCCTGCCCAGCTCCCCTGGCCCTCCCCCACTTGGCAGCCTTGGGAACGCAACAGCTCTGACACCCTGGAAATGCATTGAACCAAGTGCCAGGGAGCTTGGCAGGGCCCCAGGAAGAGGGAGGCAAAGCCCCTGGCTATCCAGGGATTGAGAGGACTTGCTGCACACGCGCGCGTGCGCACACACACCACCACCACCACCACCACCACCGCCACTACCGCCACCACTGTAGCCTGGACCAAAACAGCGTCACTCCCGACATCTGCCACCCTGGCCTTCCTTGAGAGCCTGACCACCTGCTGCAGGTATTTCCTGGGCAATGGAAAAGGAGGTGGTGAAAAAACCCTCATTCCTGGGAAGCTCAGCCATTGCTTCTCCTTGCGTCAGGATCTCTGGGGCACAGTGTTGGGGGGAGGGCAGGACGCCAAAGCTCATGAAACTGTCTATTCCGGCACCTGCGCCTTGTGCGGTGGGGTGCCCAGGATGGTCGTACTGGGGTGGGGGTGTGGCCTTTCTGATACTCAGCCTTTGGGGGTCCCCTAGGCTGGGGTCTACAGTGAGCAAGTGCGGGGAGCAGAGGGCACAGGCCCAGAGCCCACAGTTGATGAGGGGATGGCTGGGGGAGGGGGAGGAGTTAGGGCTCTGAGCTTCGAAGAGCCAAAGAGCTAAGAGGGACAGGGTGGGCTGCCCTTGGACCCTGGGGCCCTGGCGCTCAGGCCCTGCCCTCCTCCCACCCTTTGACTTCTCCAGGAAAACCCTCTCTGCTCCCCTGACCCCCACCCCCTTCCCTGCCTGCACTCTACTCCCTTGGCAGAATAGATTGCGAGGGTCTAACTCAGGCCCGGGTTGTCTCCGGAGCTCTCAGCCATCTCCTCCCCGCTCTGGGTGTACTTTAATGCCTCTAGCACCCACAGGTGCTGTCTACTGAGGCAAGTCCCCATGAAGGGGTCCAGCCTTGGGCAGGTCCTTCACCACTCTGAGCCTGTTTCCTCCACTGCAAAATGGGAAAGATGCGCCCACCCTTTGCTTTGTTCTGAGGACTAAATGGAGGCAATTTAATGCAAGCTCAGCACAGTGTCTGGCACATAATAAGAGCTGGAAAACTGCTAGTGGGTTTTATTATTAGCAACCTCTTGCAGCCTTGGTTTCCTCTTTCGTACAACATGATACAAGTCCTACCTTCACAGGGTGATTGTGAGATTAGAAAGGGATGAGAGACGTGAATGCACTCGGTAACCAGAAGTGGGTGAGGCTGCAGGCATGAGGGTGCTGTTATCAGCACTCTGGGACTGATGCTGGGCCCCTTGACCTGCTGGTCAAACCTTGCCCCGCCCTGATACAGAGCCACAAAGGGAGCCGCCTGCTGTAGCCTGGTAGCTACATCTCTGTATCTACACCTCTGTAGCTCTATCACCATGTCTGCTGCCCTGGCCCTAAGTCATCCCATCTGATGGATGAAAAAACTGAGGCCCAGAGAGGGCAACAGACCAGCCTACAGTCACACAGCACAGTGAATGCACAACCCTGAAGGAACTAGACCCAGAGAAATGAAACTCAAGATTCAGACACCACTGAAGACAGCACTGGACAGAGAGTACAGACACTGGGAAAATACTGTAAGTTATACGATAATTATTTTAACCCAGATCTCAAGTTACCTTTTTATTAAGGGAGGAAAAAAAAAAGCATTACATCTCACTTTGTTTACTTATAAAACTGGCATACCTGGTATACTTAAAGATGCAAAGTACCAGAAAAGTGAGGTCAATATGCGAGCAAATGAAATGGCTGGCTTGAAATATACATCCCCAGCCTGGGATTTTTTCAGAAAAGAAAAGCAAAACTTAAAGAAAAATAAATAACCCCCATTTCTTCCCTGCCTGTGTACACTATGCAGCTGTGAGACTCTCCCAGGACAGGAGTTATTTCTTGGTTCATTCATTCCTTTATCTGCTCGGGACTGACGGGGATGGAGCTGATGTAGGGACCGTGTACACTCTGCAACTTCCATCATTTTGCAGGCACAAGCGAAACAATCTGGAGACACAGTATTTAAAAGCAAACTTATTAAAGTGCAGGCCACCCTTGCCATGTACCGGCACATGATGGATTCTCATTTCCCGTTGAAGGGCAAATGGAAAATCGCTCTCGCCCATGGGGAAGGGCTCTGTGGCCTGTGAGTCTGAAGTCCAGGGCAGTTGCCAGGAGAAAATCCAATTTGTCTTTAAATGCCATTTACAGAGTGTTTCTACCACACCAACCACCCACAATATTAAAGGGGAAAAGGTAAAAGTTTAAAAGTTTAAAAACTGCATGAAGACTTATGAAGACTGCAGCTGTAGGGCTCGGCCTTAGACAGACACATCATCGGTGTATCTGTCCAGGCTTCCTTGAGCTGTCGCTGTGTCCCGCTCACCAGCTGAGAAAGGATGAGGCTTGCCAGGTGAGAAGGCAGAGAGTGTGTGTGTCTGTATGGGTTTATGTACGTGTGTGTATGTGTATATGTTTGGGAGTGTATGTGTATGTGAGTATATGTGTTTCCAGAGAGTGCAAGGATGTAAGCACAAGTGGAAATTTATGAGCACGTGTTGGAAAAGCTCCTGCCTTCCTTACCTTGTCTCCCTTAGCAGGAGCCAGGATTCTCTAATCATTCAACCAAGCAATGGAATGACCTCTGACAGATTACCTCTCCCTGGGTCCTAGTTTCCACATCAATATATTTGGAAGACTGAAATAAAACAGAGATAACAATACTGCGGTATGATTGCTGTCGTGGCTAAGCCCATGACAGGCATCACTAATCAATTGTGGCACTCTTTCTGATGGAGCCTGATCTTAGTCTCAGAACCAACACAGCTCCTGGAAATCATTACTGCTTGTTCAGAGTTGGTAGGCAAGAGGAAACCTATTTGCCAACCCTGAACTTGATGGTCTCTCGAGTTCCTTCCACCTCTAGAATGATGTTAAGTATTCCCCTCTTCAGTTTCTACATGTATCTGGACTTATGTTAGAATCTATGGGAAACAGATTCTGCTCACATGAAAAGTTATAATCTATATTGGGGTGCTGGGAGTCAGAAGGGGGATACCCTTCATGAAAGCACTAGAGAGTAATAACAAAACTTTGGGATTTGCCCTGGATCAGTGATTGCAAATACCTGGCATCAGTGCTACCACATTCCAATCCCGTGCCCACAGCAGATGATGTGGCCCTAGAATTCTTCTCAACATAACACACCACACGGTCACCCTCGGGCTTTAAAAACAGCCACCTAAGATGAACTGTTCTTTTTCTTTTTGTTTGTTTTTTGTGGGTTTCTTTTGCCACTGCTGCCCTAGATTTTGAGAAACAGGCTATACAGGCCTGGGGAAGCTGGGGTTATCAGGGAAGACTTCTTGGGAGAGGAAGGAATTAAACTGGGACTTGAGGAAGCACCCAAACACCCAGCAAGACCAGACAAATAAGGAAGAGAGAGAGGCTGGGGCTGGGGAGGGGCCGTGGCAGGGATTCCCAGGAGGACCCAAGAACATGCCAACCAAGGCAGAGGCGTCCTGTTTGGATCCAGCACTAGAGCTGGAGGGTCAGGGTCATCCCTGGAGACCAGGTAAAAGGGGCTCTGAAATCTGCCCCATTGGCACCGCCCCCTGATTAAAGGCATCCTGAGGAGCAGGGCCTGGGGCCGCCACAGGGTAAAAGGCCTTCAGCAACCAGGAAGCCTGGACCCAGTGGGGTGTACCACGGGCTCCTAGTGGCCCTGCCCTGCTCAGGAGTGGTAGGTACTTGTGCCATGGCAGATCCCTGAGGGGGCAGGGAGATGGGCACCTGTGGCTCACACATTTTCCGCCTGGCTCTCCTGGGCCTGGGCATGTGCTTGGCGAAGGAACCACTTTCCTACCCCATCCAAAGCAGCAAGGCCACAGCCTGGGTACCAGAGTGGGAAGCAAGAAATCTGGGCTCCAAAAGGCCCCACAGACACCGGGATATGTGGCCAGCATCCTACAAGGGACCTTTCTAGAGGCCTAAGTATTCTGTCCTGTGGCCTTGGTTTTTGCCTATGATGGGCTATCCCAGCAACCATATGTCTGCAATGCCCACTGGGCTGCTTGCCTCCTTAGCCACCTTGTGCTTTGGGGGCCATGGGGGAGGCATGAGGGGTGATGTGAGGGAGGGGCCAGGAACCATGCCAGGGGGCTCTCCTGGAGTTAGGAATGACAGCTGGGAAGCCACCCTCAAGGACAGCTCTGGATCCTAAGAGCCTTGCTGGAGAGCATGGTCTCAGCACAGAGCTATAAGATGCCTTCCCACAGGGCTAAGGGCCCATCTCAGCTGCCACTGAGCTCGGAAACACACGCTCACACATCGGAACATCACTCTCTGTCACTACTGTCCCCACTTCCTGGGAAGCCCCCAGCCCTTGCAAGCTGGCGCTGGGGCAACTGGGCCAGGACTCGAGGGAAGACAGGAGCTGGCAACCCCGAATGGGCTCCCCTTGGCAGCCTGGCTGTGTTGGAGCAAGAGCTCAGGCTGCTGGTGCCCAGGCTGCAAGGCTCTGGTGCCAAGGCCAGGTGGGTAGCACGCCGCAGACACCCAGGAGGCCTTTGGAGCTGGTGCCAGCCCTTGGCATGTGAGCAGGCTGGAGACATGGCCGAGATCGTGTTCTCATGTGTGCGTCCCACCCTGGGGTCACTCAGGCGCCCGTGTGGGGCTACACAAGGAGGGACAGAAAACCAGCACACAGAATGGCCCACCTGAACACCATCTGGGGCCCCCCAGCCTCTTTGCCAGAAGGAGCTATGTTTGGGACCACCTGGCCGACCGATGCACATACAGGCCTATGTGTACACCGCTGCCTGGAGGAATAAGGAAGAATATACAGGTGGGAGTGGAGAAGGTAGGTCAACGAGGCATGTGTTTTATATCTTTGTGTGTGTGCTTGTGCGTGTGCGTGTGTGTGTGCCCTCTGCCTCAGTGCACGTGCGTGCGTGTAAGAGGGTGCGCGTCCATGTTCACTGTGAGGTCAGCGTGCACACAGGAACATGAGCGCAGGTATGTGTAAATGTGCATGTACAAGAGCTACTTTTAAAACAAACACCCTGGGCTGCAAAGGAAAATGATGAGATTCTTAAGAACAGCGAGTACAGCAGATACTAGCCAGTCTACTGGGGGCTGTTACACTCACTGTGTATCCATTCTGCCTAATACATAAATTACTAATGTAAATTAAAGCATAATTGAAGCCCTTTAGGCCCAAATATTTAAATTATTTAACAGGCAGTCAGGAATGGGAGAAAAAGGAAGGAAGAGCTGAGTTTAACACCCAGAGGAAAAAGTGCCAATTCAGGGGAAGAAGGGAAGGGTGGGCCTCCACCGGTTCATCCCTCCTGGCTGGGGGTGAGGATGCGCCAGCCCCAGGTGGAGCCCAGGTTAGGGGGGCCCTCCTGCTCCAGGACTCCTCTCCCTGGGCTCCGTCTGTACAGTCTGCCTCCCCCTCTTCCTTCCTCCCCCCCAGCTGCAGCCTCCCAGGGCATTCCTGCTTGGGTAAGCACTGCTGAGGCAAGAAGTAAGGCTGCCTGCCCAGGGAGGGTGGCCAGGGGAGCCTGTCTTCTGCTTCTCAAAGGCTCTGCCATCAGGAGAATGCGAGCTGGTCCAAGGGCCCAGGGCCCTTGGACAGGTCCCCAGTGTGAAGGGCATCTTTATCCCTGAGACATCACACACATGGCAAGGCAGCCCTGGAAGAGGGGCTCGGGGCGGGGGCCACTGAGTCCATCCCTCATCTCACAGAGGAAGATAAAGGCACATAGAAGGAGGGTGCTCATAGCTAGCCAGTAGCATGTGGGGTGTTCCCTGTCCCCTCTTCCATTCCCTGAGGTCTCGAGAGGGGTCTCCCAGATACAAGTCGGTCCCCAAATCACTAGAGAGCCTTACTTCCCCTGGCATCAGACCCCAGGGCAAACCAAAGGAAGCATGTCTTTCCTCAGGCCCTCTGTCTGATGTCTATGGAACCTGCTGCCTGGTTTGCCATGTCCCTGTGGCACAGAACTCCCAACCTTGCACTGGCTCCAGTTAGGGGAATATAGGTATTGCTCACACTATCCAGGGCCTGGGAGCCAGGGGTGCAGAGGAGAGGCCCAGGCTCAGGTCCCCGAAACAGGTCCGCTGGTCTGGGGAGTGAGCATCAGGTTAGAAGTGCAGAGGTCGGGTCTAGGAGGCGCACAGAGGGCGAGGCCCCCAGCTGACAGTGTCGGCAACACCAGGCAGCTCGTCTAAGAGCGGAGCCCTCAGTGGGCGAAAGAGAAACAAGCCAGACCTGTTAACGCACCCCCCTCTCTTCTTCTCTCCAGCATGGTACCTGGTCGGGGTGGTAGGGAACCACTGGACAGGCTGGCCACATGGGACAGCGCCTTCTCCATGGGCCCGCACCCTGCCTCAGGCCCAGCTCCAATGGCACCTGCCCTGGAAGCCTTTCCAAAGTGCCCGGGATGTTCACGCCACAGCCTGAGCTGCTGCCGCCTCTGTGAGACCTCTCCGTTCCCAGATACCGTGCGCACCTTTGCAGCAGGAACACACCTTTCCTGTCTTTACTGTCTCAAGGAACCACCGCCAAACAGCTGGTGCTCAATAAATGTTCAGTGACAAGCTTCCTGGACAGCCCTGCTGGGCCTGGACATGCCTTTGGTGGACAGTCAGGGCCATCGACGTTTTCACTGGGTTTGCGTTGGCGCCCGGGGAAAGGCTGGCATCGGCATGCTCCAAGCATGATCGGACGGGCCCTGGACAGCCTGCAGGGCGGGTCCCTGATCGCAGAGGGAATAGGCAGGGGAGTGTGGATACGTCGGTGCCAAGCCCGCCCCACTGCGGGGAGCGTGAGGAAAGAGGCGCTTTTCACGGGAGGCTGCCCGCTGCTGGTCAGCTGCTCCCTGGGTCTGGGTCCTGGTCTTACAGATCCTGTCTATGGAGAAATACTGTGGCTTTTCCTCCCTCAGAGGGCAAGTGGGATCAAAAGCATGGTGGATGTGAAAGGGTTTTGACAAATGCAGTATGCTAGGATGGTTATATTCTTCTTTCCTCCCTTCCTTCCTCCCTCCCTCCCTTCCTTCCTTCCTTCCTCTCTCCCTCCCTTCCCTCTCTCCATCCTGTCACTCACCTAATCACTCATCTACTGTTTCTTTTTTTTTTTTTGTGGTACACAGGCCTCTCACTGTTGTGGCCTCTCCTGTTGCGGAGCACAGGCTCCAGACGCGCAGGCTCAGCGGCCATGGCTCACGGGCCCAGCTGCTCTGCGGCATGTGGGATCCTCCCGGACCGGGGCACAAACCCGCGTCCCCTGCATCGGCAGGAGGACTCTCAACCACCGCGCCACCAGGGAAGCCCAAATCTACTGTTTCTTATGAAGAAATATTTAATGTGTACCTACTCTGACATGTGACTTGGTCACCTTCTGTAGTGAAGGAGCTCAGAGTGCACACAAGGGCATTCCCTGTCTGGTCCCCGCTTCCCTCAGGGAGGACTCCTCTACCATCCTGACCCCCACCCCATGAGGACCTTGCCTTCCCAGCCTTGGAGATCCACAAAGCCATTTCTCTGGAAGGAGCCCTCTGGGATCCCCTTCCCCTGGGGTCTCCACCTTGCTGGGACCCCTCCACGTTCCCTCACTCTCCTCAGAATCTCTCTCCTCCAAGCCTGTAGCACCCCCCTCCCCACCTTACACACAAAGGAACTCCTGTCAGCTCTATCCTTGCTCCAGAGGCAGCCTCTGCTCGCCGGTGGTCTCCTGCACTGGGGTCTGATTTTTCCCTAACCTTCCAAAGGTGGGAGTCTTATTTCCCTGGTTAAGCTGGTGGTCAAGCCCAAGCCTGGGTCTCAGGCCTCTCCGGGCATCTACTGGGTCCACCCTGAGCCAGGCGTGCCACGCCTTCCGCAAACCCTCAATGAGAGAAGGAGTGGAGGGAAGACAGAAACGCGGGGCAGGTGTCGGGTCTGACAGTTTATGGCGAAGTCACAGCCCCAGCCTACTCAGGTCCCCATGAGGCGAGCAGAGCCGACCTTATTTGCTCTGTTTTCACAGAAGGCAGGACCACAAGCCGGGTCACACAGGGACAGAAGAACACAAACTCTGTGGCACCCCATCTGAGAGCCCAGGTCACCTGGGTACAGAGCAGGGACTAACAGAGCCCAAGAAGCAGAGGGTTGGGCTGGCTGGAAACCACTTTACCATGATGTGTGGCCAGGCCTGAGCAGCCCTTAGCCTGCTGCCCTCCTGGCTGCCAGGGCTGGGATGACATTCGGGGGACGAATCTACCTCCTTGGCTCCCACCACCAGGGGCTCGCTGAGCTGCTTCTTCCTTCGGCCCACCCAGGCTCCAACCTCTGGGAGCTCAGAGCCTCTTAGTCTGTACCACCAGACCCGACCTCAGTTCTGCTAAGGAAGGCCTGACGGCAGGGCCCTCCACCCTCAGACTCAGCCCCCATTCCTCGTGAACGAGGCAGACCTGGGCCCAGATCAGCACTTCTAAAACTTGAAGTAGGTATGAATCAGCTGAGACCTTGTGGAAATGCAGACTCTGATGAAGAAGGCCTGGGGTAGGGCTGAGACTTTACTTTTCTAACAAGCTCCCAGGGGATGCTGGTCCGGGAACCACACTTTGAGTAGCAGAGCTCTAATGGGCTCCCTGCTCTGCTCCAGCTTCACCCCACTCTTCAAAAACACACAGCCCCAGCTTCCCAGAGAGCCAGCATCACAGAGAGAGGACACGTCATGCAGAATAAAAAGAAATCTTTTCAAAAGTGGTCCCTGAGGGTGGGGGGGAGTAGAGGTCAGAAAGAAGAGAGCCTGGGGACAATAGTGAATAGAGTTGGGATTATTTCCTGAACTCTGACTCCTCGTGGGAACGGGGTTATGGAAAGCTTTTCTTAAAATGGTTATTATTTAGTGGGCTGTCCAAAATAAATACACGCACACACTGCACGGAGCCATGCAGGAAGTGAGAAACATCTGGGAGACATCTGGCTGCCGGAGAAGAGGGAAGCGGGTTGGGGAGGGCCAGAGGGAGCTGGAGACTGTCTGTGTGCCGTGGTCACCCACAGACGCATGCTGACACGGCAGCAGGCCCCGCGCCTGCCGGCCAACGTGGAGCACACACATGCACGCACACACGCACGTGCACACGCGCACACGGGGCAGTCCCAGTGACTGCCAGGACCCTTGCTCACTGCGGGGCTGAGAACACAGGTTCTCGGAAGCGGACATCCTTGCTCTCAGCATCCGCCTCCCCTCCTCCCCTTCTTGGATGCTATTATATTTATGACTTGCCCCTCTGAGTATGCAAGCTGAGTGTTTTCCTTCCACCTGCTCCCTGGTTATCCTAGAAAAGCAGCTGCGGGAGGCAGAGGGAGCCCTGGAGCAGGCATCAGGAGAATGGGGGGCCACCCTGCTCTGCCCTGAGCAGTGGTGTGACCAAGGGTGAGTCTCGAGGCTCCTCCAGGTCTCAGTTTCCTCTGAAAAATGAGAGATGTTATTCTCCTGCCTGGCTCACCGGAGAGAGAACACTAGAGAACATCCATCCAGCTGATATTTATTGCGAGCCAGAAAACTGCCGGGAGCTGGGTGTCATTTTAAGAGATTATGATTCAAACCTCAGCATCCAGGTTTAGGGTGTAGTCATAGTGCCTGAGTGGTCCCAGGGCGGGAAGCCAGGCTGCAGGGACAGACCTGCCACACCCTGTGAAGGCTGGGGCTCGGAGACTCCTGCTGATGGGGCACTGGGGCCCCCTTTACCATTTCTGTTCAGGGAGTGACGTATGAAGGAGACTTGGAAGGTGGGGACCCTGCCTATGCAATTTTGTGTCTCCAAAGATGCCTGGCCTAATACTGGCCACAGCAGAATAGGTGGACAGTAAATAACCATGGAGTTGTGAAAAGGGCACGGACTCTGGAGACAGACACACCCAGGTGCAGATCCTGGTCACACTAGCTGTGTGACCCTGGGCAAGTTGCTTCACCTCTCTGGGCCTCAGTGTCCTCAACTACGAACTGAGGAGAGCAACTCTTAGCTGCAAGGGTTAAGGAGCATGAATGTCAGGCTCTTCACACAGTGACAGGTAACTGATTAGCACTCAACAATTGTTATTACAAGGCACATAAGTTGCCACTGTGTGTGATCAACATTGCCATAGTCATTATTTTCCTCTATGTTGCAGAAGGCTTTGAGACAAGCAGAGAGCCTTCCAGCCCACCCTGGACTCTCTGGTCCTCTTGCCTTGGCCATTCAGGTCGGGCAGCCTGGAGGGGTGCTCTGTGAGGAGCCCCTCGGGAGAGCAGGGAAGGGGACTAGCCCTGGCTGAGTGCCTACTGTGGTGCTGGACACATGATGGATGGCATCGTCCCAGGACCTTCAGAGCTGTGCTATCTAAGACAGTTGCCACATGTGGCTGTTGAATCTTGAATTAATTAAAATGAAAAATCCAGTTCCTTAGTTGCACAGCTGTAATTCCAGCGCTCAACAGCCACATGGAGCAGTGCTACCATCCTGGACAGGATCCCACCTGCTGCTCTGCTGCTGGCAGGGCCAAGCCCAGGACAGAGCGGTGGCACACATGGTTCGCTCCCCCTCCCCCAGGCCTCACCGAGGTGCCTCCTATGCGTGTATGTGTGCGTGTGTGAGATTCTGGGAGCCCCTAAGAGCTCAGATCCAGGGGTCTACACGGCATGAGGGGTCAGTGGGCACCCTTGGCCTGCAGGTTGGAGCTCCCACCCTCCGCCGGGGGGGAAGTCAGGTCTCACGGGAGATAACGGCCTCACCACATCCCAGCTGCAAAGCACTCCTCCTGGAAGGTTGGTGCCCACACACGGTGTCTGTCACTCTCAGAGGGCTGGCCAGGCAGACAGTAGCTCCTCTGCGCTCACCCCCAGCCCCCCAGGCAGAAGAGGGGAGTCCTGACTGGATGCTGCAGGAACCAGATGAAGATGCTGCCGCCCCTCAGGAGCCCAGGGCAGTGTCCCCTCTCCCTCAGCGGGCTTCCTCTTCTGGCTGCACTAGATTGGGGGCCCTCACAGCACCTCGCCATCGATCTCTCTACTCTCTGGCCTTGTCGTGTGGGGCACCCAGAGCCTCTGCTCCCTCAGCAGCACAAAAGGCGATCCTCTCGCCTGCGACAGGATCAGGTGAGCTCTTGCGTGTGAGCACCAAGCACAGGGCCTGGCACGCAGTCAGGGAGCCTACACAGGAAGGGAGACAGGGAGGGCTGAAAGCAAAGTGGCCCCCTGAACCCCACCCCTCCCCACTCTATTCTATGGAGGCCGGCGGGCGCTGGCTGCGGTTAGCCCGGGAAGAAGTGCTTGAGGCCTCAGCAGAGCAGATCAACAAGGTGGGCTTCTCTGCAGCCGCTAGGAGCACCAGGCCACGTGTGAGCATTTCACTAGTGCCAGGGACTCCGGGGCAACCCTCACCTCCTCGCTCTGGGACTCCAGGTCAACCCCACATCCTCTCTGGGTTGTAACCTCATCGGAGGTGATGTACAGGATAACAGGGCAGTGGCTTGGGCTGTGATTAGCCTCATGGCTAGAAGTTTATTATTAAGATTAACCTGGCCTTAACCCACTGTAACAGGCCCGGGAGCACCATGATG